>NW_006408587.1:3079693-3128726 GCF_000296735.1 Chrysochloris asiatica
TTTTAATTCTATTATATGACTCCTGGTGTGGTGCTGTAGGATCAGCACTGGACTTGGAACCACAAGGTGGGCAGTTCAAACCCACCACTTGCTCCTTGAAAACCCTCTAAAGGGTTGCGAGGAGTCAGAACCAACTCAGCAGCACTTAACAACAACAATTATATGATTTGGTGGTACTGGTTGTATGCCGTTGAATCTGTGTTAATTCACAGCGATCCTGTGTAGGGTTTCCAAGGAGCAGCTAGTAGGTTTGAACCACTGACTACAATTCAAACCAATTTGTGGTCCAGTGCTTATTCTATAGCGCCAGATCAAGGTTCCTATTACATGATTAATAGTGTATATTTCAAGTAAAAATAAAAAGTAAAACAACAAACTCTATTGTTCATAAGAATTATCTAGGAAGCACAAAATCTTGAGCCCACCTCCAAGGCACTCTCACTCTTGTACTTGGATGGGACCCAGAAATCTGTATTCATTCACCCACACCTGAAGAACACTAGAATTTCTGTTAAATTCAAAGAGAACAAACAGAGATCCAGTCATTTATTGCTATTGTTATTTTCCACCACTCTTTTGTCGGTTTATCGCACTATGGTGGCTTGTGTGCTGCTGTGATTCTGGAAGCTATTCCCTGGGTATTTTAAACACCAGCAGGGTCACCAACTGCGGACAGGTTTCATCTGAGTTTTCAGATGAAGACAGACGAGAAAGAAGGAGAGACGGACTATTTCCAAATATCTAGTCACTGAACACCTAATGAATATCAGTGGAACACTGTCAGCACCAGATGATTGAATATTGAAACATGATGAAGAGCACTGTCAGATATTGTGCCAGAAGATGAGCCCCTCAGGTTGGAAAGCATACAAAATACAACTGAGAAAGAGCTGCCTCCTCAAAGTAGACCTGACCATAATGACACAAATGAGCTAAAGCCCTTGGGACCTTCATTTGCTAATGTGGCACAACTCAAAATGAAGAGAAACAGCTTTAAACGTCCATTAATAATTGGAATATGGAAACTATGAATCTAGGAAAATTGGAAATTGTCAGAAATGAAACAGAATGTATAAGCATCGATATCCTAGGCATTAATGAGTTGAAATGAACTGGTATTGGCTATACTGAATCTGACAATCACATGGTTTACTATGCCAGGAATGACAAATTGAAGAGGAATGGTGTCGCATTCATCACCAAAAAGAACATACCTACATCAGACATGAAGTACAATGCTGTCTGTGATAGGATACTATCCATACACCTATAAGGAAGACCAGTTAATACCATTATTATTCAAATTTACATATCAACCACTAAAGCCATTGATGATGAAATTGAAGAATTCTACCAACTTCTTCAGTCTGAAATTGATCAAACATGCAATCAAGATGTATTGATCATAATTGGCCATTGGACTGCAAAGTTTGGAAACAAAGAGGAAGGATCAATAGTTGGAAAATATGGCCTTGGAGATAGAAATGATGCTGGAGATCTCATGATAGAATTTTGCAAGGCCAATGACGTCTTCACTCAAATACCTTTTTTACGCAACATAAGTGATGACTATACACATGGACCTCACCAGATGGAATACACAGAAATCAAATTGACTACATCTGTAGAAAGACATGGTGGAAGAGTTCCATATCATCAGTCAAAACAAGGCCAGGTGCAGACTGTGGAACAGACCATCAATTGCTCATATGCAAATGCGGCGGAAGCTGAAGAAAATTAAAACAAGTCCATGAGAGTCAAAACATGACCTTGAATATATCTCACCTGAATTTCGAGGTCATCTGAAGAACAGATTTGATGCATTAAACACTAAAGACTGGAGACCAGAGAGTTATGGGATAACATCAAGAACATCATACAAGAAGAAAATAGAAGGTCCTTGGAAATCCTATACAGAGTCACTATGAATCAGAACCGATTTGATGGCATTTAACAAAATATATCTATATCAATATATAGAGAGAATCCTAGTGTGGAACTGTGGTTAATGCACTGGACTGCAAGGTCGGTTTGAACTGCAAGGTCGGAAGTTCAAGCTCACCAGCCATTCCTCAGAAACCCTATACAGGATCACTGTGGATAGAAACTGACTCAATAGCACTTAATAACAACATTGGTATTTCTGTTAAATGCAGCGAGTTTAATGTACATATATATGGTGGTGGTGGTGGTGTGCTGTGGTGTCCATTCCAACTCATAGAGATCCTGCATAGGGTTTCCGAGGCTATAAATCTTTATGGGAGCAGAAAGCCTCATCTTTCTCCCATGGAATGACTGGTAGTTTTGAACTGCTGAACTTGAGGTTAGCAGCTCAACTCATAACCACTACACTACCAGAGCTCCTTATACATATATATACACAAACTTGATAAGGAAAACAGCTAAGAAAGAAAATGTCCAACAAAGTGGCAATGCTTAAGAAACAGGAATTTTTTTAACTAGATGTACTACTTGTCTCTTAAACATTACCTCAATTAGATGTTCATTACTAATTTTAGTTTCAGAAAGAAGGTGAGATAAAAAAAACATTATCAAAAATGCAGAATTCAAAAGCTAGGGCTCATTAAAGAATTGACTCTCAAATGAATTTAGCTAGGTCAGTGGTTCTGCTTCCCAGCAGCCTCTGTTCATTCCCTTAGAAAGCAGCATTCTCCAATAAGTCAACACCCTGATCAGTTTTACCAAGGAGTTAATCATTTGGGTTCGTCCCCTTTCTCATCTATTTCCAGGCCTGCACTGTGAAACAGAGGTCAATGAATGCCAGCCAAGTCCTTGCTTAAATAACGCAATCTGTGAAGACCAGGTTGGGGGGTTCTTGTGCAAATGCCCACCGGGATTTTTGGGTACCCGGTGTGAAAAAAATGTGGATGAATGTCTCAGTCAACCATGTAAAAATGGAGCTACGTGTAAAGATGGTATCAACAGTTTCAGGTAAATAATTATCTCTGATTCTTCTCAGTATCTTTATTGTCTTAACTGTTCAGTCTTTCTGCAACTTTTATGAAATATTACTTTGAGTCCTGAGTCAACCATTCCCAAATTCTAGCCCAAGGTCAGGCTACATTCAAATGCCCCCTGCACCTGAGGTTCTGATTCACTAAGACAGAGGAGAAATCAGTCATTTTTAAATAGGGAAAAAGTATGTTTTAAGTTTGCCAGTAATTCTTTTGTATAGCCAAGTTTGGGAACCACTGTTCTTAACTTGGGAAATTATAGTAGATGGTAGAAAAAACATTTATACAGAAGCATATAGTAGCACTAGACTAGACAAAACCCATACTTTAAAAAAAAAGAAAAAAAATTTTTTTTATTGTGAATTAAGTGAAGATTTGCAGAGCAGATCATCAGTTTTACATTCAGCAAATCATATTCTTTGCTTCATTACAATGATTGTAGTCCCCTCCGTGTACCATCAGTTAACAGTTGGAAGTGTCTTCAAGTCAGTTCCAACTCATAGCAACCCTGTGTAGGGTTTCCAAGGAGTGGCTGGTGAGTTTAAACCATCAACCTTGCAGTTAAAACCGATCTTGCAGTTCAGTGCGTTAACCCGCAGTGCCACACCAGGAGTCCATCAATTAATAGTAGCATTTACCTCTATTTCCTCTAACTCTTGTACTCCTCCCTGTGCCTCCTGATACAGACATCTTTCTTCTGCCTCTTCCCTCTAGTTGTATATTGACTGTCCCATCACCCATGTTAACATGTGTCTACTCTGTTACCTGTAATTAATTCCCTCACCAGCCCCCCACCCTCCACCCCAGAT
The DNA here is from genome assembly GCF_000296735.1 of Chrysochloris asiatica. Taxonomy (NCBI): domain Eukaryota; kingdom Metazoa; phylum Chordata; class Mammalia; order Afrosoricida; family Chrysochloridae; genus Chrysochloris; species Chrysochloris asiatica. Next base: position 3,083,478 of record NW_006408587.1, read on the forward strand.
AGCTATCAGAATGTTTCATTTAGCAAGAAAATCTTTTCTTCGCGTTTTACAACAGATGTCTCATACAATATTTGCCCTTTTGTGAGAGACTAATTTCACTCAGCCTAATGTCTCCCAGGTTCTTTTATGTTGTGAGGGGTTTTGCAGATTCATCCTTACTCTTTAGCATTGCATGATATTCCATTGTGTCTATGTAACAAAGTTTGTTTAACCATTCTTCTGTTGCTGGGCATTTAGGCTGTCTCCATGTTTTCATTATTGGGAATAATGCTGCAATGGACATGGGTGTGCATGTATCTAGTTGTTTCACAGCTTTGATTTCTTGAGGTTATGTACCAAGTAGTGGGATTGCTGGGTCATGTGGTCTTTCTATTTCCAACTTTTTGAGAAAATTCCATACCATTTTCCACAGTGATTTCACCATTTTACAGTCCCACCAACAGTACAGAAAGGTCCTAGTCTCTCCACACCCTCACCAGCATTTGTTTTCTTTGTTTTTTGGTGTGTGTTTTTTGGTTTGGGGAACTTTGCTATCAATGCTAGAATAAGATGATATCTCATTGTAGTTTTGATTTGCAGCTCTCTAATGGTTAATGATTGTGAGCATTTCTTCATATGTTTGTTGGGTTCCTGAATGTCTTCTTTAATGAAATGTCTGTTTGTGTCTTCTGTCCATTTTTTAATTGAATTATTTGTCTTCTTGTTGAGGCACTGAAGTATACTATATATTTAGTACAGTAGTCCTTTGCTGATATGTTACTACCAAACATTTTTTTCCCAGTCTGTGGGTTATCTTTTCACTCTTTCAGTGAAATCCTTTGATGTAAATAGTGTCTAATTTGTAGAAGTTCCCAGTCATTTATTTTGTCTTCCGTTTGAATGTTTTCGGTTATGTCTGATAGTGTATTTATGCCATGTATCAGAACCCCTAAGTTTGTACCTATTTTTTCATTAATGAGCTTTATAGTTTGAGGGTTTACACTTCGGTCTTTAATCTACATTGGGTTCATTTTTGTATGTGGTGTGAGATGAGTATTGCTTTCTTTTTCTGCAAATGAATTTCCAATTTTACCAGCACTCTTTATAGTTCAAAAGACTATCTCTTCCCCATTTAATGTGGTTTGGCCCTTTGTTGATCAACTCAACATAAGTGAATGGATTTACTTCTGGGTTCTGAATTCTGTTCCATTGACCTATGTGGCTTTCATTGTACCAGTACCCAGCTGTTTTTACTACTGTAAATGTGAAATGAGTTTTGAGATCAGGAAGTGAGAGGGCTCCTACTTTGTTCTTCTTTTTAATAATGTTTTTGTTTATCCGGGGTCTCTTTCCTTTCCATTATAAAGTTAATGATTAGCTTTTCCATCTCTTTGAAGAATTATGTTGAAATCTGGATTAGGATTGCATTGTATCTATAGATTGCTTTAGGTAACATTGACATGTTCACAGTGTTAAGTCTTTCTGTCCACAGCAGGGTGTATTCCTCCATTTCTGCAGGTCTTTTATGGTTCTTATAGTAGTGTTTTGTAGTTTTCTTTGTATAAGTATTTTGTGTCTCTGGTTAGATTTATTCCCACATATTTCATCTTTTGGGTGGCTATTGTAAATGGTATTGTTTTCCTAATTTCCTTTTCGGGCTGTCTTTATTAGTCTAGCAGAATCCAACTGATTTTTGCATATTGTTCTTCGACCCTGCCACTTTACTGAATCTTTCAATGAGTTCCAATAATTTTCTTGCTGAATCTTTGGGATTTTCTATGTATAAGATCATATCATCTGCAAATAGAATTTTACTTCTTCTTAGCCAATTTTGATGCCTCTAAAAAGGATTGAAGTTGTCAAGGACTTCATTCTTCTTGGATCAACTATCAACACTCATAAAGCAGCAGTCAAGCAACAAAACAATGTATTGCATTAGGCAAATCTGCTGCACAAGACCTTTTTAAAATGTTGAAGAGCAAAGATGTCAGTTTGAGGACTAACGTGCACCTGACCCAAGCTATAGTATTTTCAATAACCTCATATGCATGTGAAAGCTGGACAGTGAATAAGGAAGACCGTAGAAGAATTGATGCTTTTGAGTTGTGGTGCTGGAGGAGAATATTGAAAGTGCCAGCCATGGACTGCCAAAAGAACCAATAGATGCATCTTGGAAGAAGTGCAGCCAGAGTGCTCCTTGAAGGCCAAGATGGCCAAACTTCGTATCTCATATGGGCATATTGTCAGGAGGGACTAGTCTCTGGAGAAGGATATCATGTTTGGTAAGGTGGAGGGTCAGAGAAAAAGGGGAAGACCCCCAACGAGATGGATTGGCCAACTGGCAGCATCGATGGGCTCAAGCATGGCAACAGTAGTGAGGTTGGCCCAAGATCAGGCAGTGTTTCATTCTGCTGTGCATAATGTCACTATGAGTCAGTACTGACTCGATGGCACCTAACAACAACAATGTCCCTCTCTTGATATCTCTGATTTCCTATATTCAATTTTGTAGATTGTTTTACTTAAATGCGTGGTGTTGTCACATATGTTAACCTCAGGTTGTTATCTGCAGTTGTTTGTTCTCAGTCCAAAGAATATCCTTTGGTATTTTTTTGTAAAGTTGGTCTAGTTATTACAAATTCCTTAGATTTCTTTTTATCTGGAAATGTCCTAATTTAGCCATCATATTTAAGGAACCACTTTGCTGGGTATATTATCCTTGGTTAGTAATTTTTTTTCTTTCAGTGTTTTGTATATGTCTTCCCATAGCCTTCTCACCACCCACATGTTTTCTGTTGATAAATCAGATCTTATTCTTACTGGTTCTCATTTGTAGGTAACTTCACTTTTCCCAAGCTGCTCTCAGGATTCTTTCCTTGTCTTTGGTTTTGGAAAGTTTGATTATGATATGTCTTGGTGATTTTCTTTAGGGAATCTATCCTGTTTGGGTTAATTCGGCTTCTTGTATGCTTATCTTCTCTTCTTTCATGATGTTAGGGAAGTTTTCTTCCAACAACTGTTGGACAATTTTCTCTGTGCTTTTTATTGTCCCTCCCTATTCTGGAATTCTGATCACCTGTAAGTTATCTCCTTCCCTGGTATCCTAAGTTTTCTTCAGATTTTTTCATTCTTTTTTCTGATTATTTTTCTGACATAGTAGTTTTGAGAGATTTATCTTTAAGAACACTAACTGAGACTTCTATTGCTTCAAATCTACTCTTTTGCTCTTTTAAAGTATTGTCCATTTCTGAAATCATATTAATTTTATGAGTTTCCAATCACCGGATTTATAGTGTTTCAAAATATGCATTTATTTTGTCTATTTGTTCTTATAGTGTTTTCCTGAATTCTTCTAAAGTTTTTTCTGTGTACATCTTGATTTCCTAAATCTTTCTATCAATCCTTTGAAGGCACCTAAGTATCATACTTTTGAATTCTTTTTCAGTTAGTTCCATTACCTTTTCATCCTTAGAAACATTTTCTGAATCTGCATCTTGCTCATTTTTGCCATTCATTCTTGTTTCTTTGTGTGAGCTAAAATTGTGTGTTGTCTCCAGGGCATTGTGGTGTTGTCATATTTGTATTGAACTGATGATTGTATGCTGATGTGTTCTTAGACTCTCACCAACTGTCTCCTGTGGGTGTAATTTGAGAATGAAAGCGTATGTACCATTCTCCATTTGTGCACATCATTTTAGTGTCGGTTTGGCCGCTGTTGGCTGCTATTGTCTGTCATTGATCAGGTGGTATAGGGGCTGCTACTGGATCTTGCCCAGTGGATGGAATTGCAGGGGGTACAGTTGTGGCTGAACTGTATGGGAAAGGTTGCTGTCTCCTGTCAGGTGGGAAAGAGGGGAAACACATACACACACACACCAGGAAGCAAAACAGAATAAACAAGCAAGCAACCAACAATAAAAAGAGAAAATAATAAAGGAGAAAATAGAATATAAAATAGGCAACTGCCAGAGAACAAGAATATTATAACTAAAAAGAGAGACTAGGGTCAAGAAAATGGAACTGTAGAAGAGAAAAATAAGAGGAAGAAATGTTTTAAAACTTAGAAAAATTTTAAGAGAGGGAAGAGGACATTAGAAAGAGTCAAAAATAGAAAAGAAATATCTAAGGTGGGGTGGAAAGAGAAGAATGGAAATGAGAAACAAAAGAAAATACAGAAAAACAAAAGCCAAGATAGGATAAAATTCAAGGGAATGAAAAGAGAAGAAGGAGTTGAAAGAATAAACAAACAAAAACAAACAACAAAAGGGGAGGGGAGACAATGCTTCTGTTGGACCCAAGAGGAGAAAACCCTAGGTGCCTCCTACAAGCCAAGGATCTCACAAGGTAGGTGTGGGAAGGATATGACATTAGTTCCTGGCCCTATCTGGAGTTCCTATTGGCCTTGGTGTTATCTGTGTTCAGGGCATTCAATCTGGAAGTAGTTAGTGGAGGCTGTTGAAAGGAGCTGGTCTCAATCAATGTCTTTTAGGACCACAGGGCAACTGGGGGCAGGGTGACTGGTTAAATGCAGATCTGGTATCTCTGCAGATTCTGTAGGTCTGGAGTTGAGCCTGAATCCAGTTACCAAAGTGGGGCACCAAGCAGTACAGCCAGCCACTGCCTAATGTTGACATGGCTCCCAACCATGTGGCTCCGAACTCCCAGAAAGCAGATCTGTGCTGAGTTTAGATGAGGGGTGGAACTTGCCACATCTCTGGTCACCAGGGAGGGGAGAAAAAGGAATTGCACCTTTTGCCATGCTTGAGCATCAATAGGCTCAAGTGTGACAACAATAGTGAGGTTGGCCCAGGATCGGAAAGTGTTTCGTTATGTTGTGCATAGGATTGCTATGAGTCGGTACCAACTCAATGGCACCTAACAACAACAACAACATTGCCTGTATGGATATGCCAGGCCTTCTGTTGCCAAAGCTGCTCACAAAATTTGAAGATAGTGAGGCAGCATCTGGTCAGTTGTTCACCAGTCAGTTTCCCTTTCTCATGTCTCTGCTCACGTTCTCCTCCGAACAAGTACTCAGTCCACTTCTTCAACCTTTCCTCCAAAGTTCAGGTTCCAGGATTTTCATCTGTCTCTGTCATTTGGTCTCTCGTATCTTTGTTGTGAGGTTCCACGTAGTATGTTTGCCTAGTCTGCCATCGCACCAGAAGTCTCAAAACCCATATTTTTAAATGTTTGTATTTTAAAACAGGAGATAAAATCAGAAGGAATTGGGCAATCATATATCACTATTTCAGTCTACATACTATGTGCGTGGTTTTCATTTTTTTGTTTTAAGTTTGGTACTCTCATTGAAAATAAATCTAACATGAGAGTGTAACATAGTGATTTTATGAGAGGAAGATTTTAGCTTCCTGAGGCAGTTCCTAGCGTGCCAGTGGAATATTTTGAGAACCAACATTCTCATACTGTCATGATGAAGACTGCCCTCACCCATTCCTTCCCCTTCCAAGATGTGTGGCTTCTGCTTGGTCTTGGATATAAAATCTGAGAAACCTTGATTGTCTTCAAGATGCGGCTGGTTCTCTAAGTTTGCAAAAGTTAGAGCACAAAAAAAGGCTTCAGATGTACCATTTTCCAATCTAGTTCATCACCATCCCCCAACAAACAGCAAGACACTATCAAGAAGTACTAGGAAGGTAAGTCTACCAATGAAACATTTGTGGAGGTGAGATTTCATCAGTGTAACAGCCTCTTCATATTGGCTCTTTGCATCCTGTGTTATATAGCATTTAACTGTAGATAATGAGAAATATCCAGATGAAGCTAGATACAAGTGTGCCAAATTCTCCCCAGTGTTCAAAATAATTGATTAATATCAAATTTGTCTCCATCCTAACCAGAGGAAAGGTAAAGGTAAACTCTCCTAATCCAAAAGTAAGCTTGTTTTGTAATTGAAGATAGTGGAGTGATGGCTTGATATCAAATCCCAAAGAGTAAAGATAAGTGAAATTCAGGTGTCACAGATTTACCATGAAATTCATAGAACCCAGTATAGATCCCCCAATCCCAACTGAATTTCCTTTTTAAAATCTCTAGTGACCATTGGTCTGCTAACCACAAGTTCAGCAATTCAAACCCACCAGCCTCTCCTTGGGAACCCTATGTTGTTATTGTTCATTGTGATAGAGTCGGTTCTGACTCATAACAACCCTATATAGGGTTTCTGAGGAGCAGCTGATGTGGTTAGCAGTCTGGTACTTATCCTACTGTACCACACCAGGACTCCTGGAAATCTTATATAGGGTTGTTATGAGTTGGAACCAACACAATGGTACAACAACGAAGACCCTTTATCCAGATGTATATTGTTATATCAAAGAGGTTGCCATGTGAAAGTGCTAAACTATATTGTTGATGTTGTTATTAAGTGGTATTGAGTCGTTTCTGACTCATAGTGACCCTGTATAGGGTTACTGAGGCTGTAAATCTTTACAGGAGCAGAAAGCCTCATCTTTTCCCCACAAAATGACTGGATAGTTTCAAACTGCTGACCTTGAGATTCACAGCCCAATTCATAAACACTATCTTACCAAAGCTCCTTATATTCTCAAGTATCAGTAGCAATACTGCTGTTATTGTTGAGTCTGTTCCAACTCATGTAACAATGTGTAGTGTGTGGGCTCGAATCACCGACCTTATGGTTCACTGTCCAGTGCTTAGCCTACAAAGCCACGGTGCTCCCAGTAGCAATAGGACTTTGGAAAATGACTTAGCCTATTTGAACCACAGTTTCCTCATCTGTAAAATGAAAATAATAATAATAGTTTTAACTCGTAGTTATAAAGATACAGAATGCATGAAGGCATATATATAGCTTTCAGAACACTGTCTGAAGTGTTTCTATTTTTTTCCCAGCACTTCTGGGAGAGAAATCTCTGTGTATGCATTGTACTTCAAGTTGACTTTCTAATTTATTTTGCTACTACAATATTTTTAATTTGTATTAAATACGACCTTGCTGTTATTGTTGTTAAGCCAGTTCTGACTCATCGAGACCCTGTATAGAGTTTCCAAGGAGCAGCTGGTTGGTTTGAACACTCAACCTTGAGTTTAGTAGTCCAATGCTTATCCTACAGTGCCAGACTAGGGCCCCAGGTCTTGTTAGATGAACTTGAAAAATGTAGCTAAGAGTTGTAGCATAAAGTTGATGTGGAAAATATACTTCAGCATAGCAATTTTCACTGTCTTGCCTTTCCTGTTCTCATAAACGGGAGATTTCTAACACGCTTCTGCAACTGTCCTGTTGTATTGTTTTGATCCCTTTCAGGTGCCATTGTGCAGCAGGCTTTACAGGACCACGCTGCCAACTGAACATCAACGAATGCCATTCTAACCCATGTAGAAATCAGGCCACCTGTGTGGACGAGTTAAACTCGTATAGCTGCAAATGTCGGCCAGGATTTTCAGGCAGAAGATGTGAAACAGGTATATATGAACAGTGCTATTAATAACAATAATTAAAATAATAACTTCATAGCAATATATATTTTGATCTGCACCAAGTATTGCTTGTGCGCCAAAAACTATGCTAGGCACTTTTGCACCTTTAGAAATCTTTACAGCCATATTTTTATAAACCATTGCCATTGAATCAATCCTTTCTCACAGCGGCCCCACATGTCTAGAGTAGAACTGCTCCCTAGGGTTTCCGAGGTTGTGACCTTTCTGAAGAACATTGCCAGGGCTATCTTTTGAGATACCTCTAGTAGTCAAGTTCTTTACTCATTGTTCTACCCAGGTAGCCATCCAGTAAGTTAGATACAATTATGATTATCTCCAGTAGCATATATGAGGACACTGAAGCTTAGAGATGTGTGGGAAGATGGAGAAAATTGTATTTATCAGGACTCTTCATGTTCTACATGTTTAGGAAGAATACTTTCATGTGCTACTTGTTTAAGGAGGGAGAGTCCCTAGGCATGCTCGAGAACCAATAAACCAACCCTAAAGTGCATTCTATGGGAGCAGGGGTCTTTTAACTGTATGATTGGTTTTATGGAGTGGAGTACACAGGGTTGGGGCAAAGCTCAATGGGGAGATGGAGAGAGCTGGAGCCCTGAGTAGGGGTGAGACAGTGCTCCTCCAGTGAGCTCTTCCCCTCTCCTGCAGCACTTCCTCTCTTTCCAGCCATTCTCCTCACCAGTTAGGCAGGCTTTAGGAACTCTGGTAGCATAGTGTTACGAATCAGGCTGCTAACCTCAAGGTCAGCAGTTTGAAACTACCAGCCATTCCGTGGGAGAAAGATGAGGCTTTCAGCTCCCGTAAAGATTTATAGCCTCAGAAACCCTGTACAGGGTTGCTATGAGTCGGAACCGACTCCACGATACATAACAACAACAATCCGGGTTCCTCCTCTCCTTCCATCTCTGCTTTCCCTGCTGAGAGAACTTTTGCTGTTTACAGACTCACCAATTCTCTTATTTGAATAGAATGTTACCTGCTCTGTAGTAATACGTACTTAACTTTGAAACTGCTTCTCAAGGAATCCTGCTTACTGAACTGAATGTCCTCTGCTTGCTTGCTTGCCTGCTGCTAACCTTGTTGTTATTGTGGGCTGTCGAGTCAATTACAACTCAGACCATTGATAGATGCCTTACAAGTGCCACGATCTGCACAGTTTTCTTATTTGTTGCAGAACAGTCTACAGGTTTTAACCTGGATTTTGAAGTTTCTGGAATTTATGGTTACGTTATGCTGGATGGGGTGCTTCCAACTCTCAGTGCTATAACCTGTGCATTCTGGATGAAATCCTCTAACATCATGAACTACGGAACGCCAATCTCCTACGCACTTGAAAATGGCAGTGATAATACCTTCCTCCTAACTGACTATAATGGGTAAGCAAAAGTGTCAGGAGCAGTAACTGTGTATAACTGTTGGGGATTTGAATAGCTTGCCTATGCTAGAGCCTAATTATCATGTGGGGAAGACTATGAAGTGAAGCAGAGAACCAGCCTTGTGGAACTCAGGCTTAGAAACTGGTGTACACTATAAGAAAAGCACTGGGCCACAAAGTTGGTTTGAACCGTCAGGTCAGAAGTTCAAACTCACCAGTCACTTCTCAGAAACCTTATACAGGGTCGCTATGAGTTGTAACTGACTGGACGGCATGGGAGACAGTGAAGTAGGGGTGGTCCAGGGCTCCAGCAGGACAGTAGAATGTCAATAATCAGATAAAATGCCTAGGCAGGTCTATAAGAAGGGAGAGGTTTAGGAACAATACATTACACATGTATTGTATTTGGACTCCTGGTGTGGGTTAATGCACTGGACTGCAAAGTCAGTTTAAACTGCAAGGTCAGTGATTCAAGCTCACCAGCCACTCCTCGGAAACCCTATTTGGGTTGGAACCAACTCAATGGCACTTAACAACAACAACATAACCTGAGTAACTCACCCATTTTATAGGTTGTAAAACTAAGTTTCTGAGAAACTCAGTAATGTGCCTAAAATTTCACACACCAGAAATGAAATAAGTAAGATGTAAACTCTCATTCTATGGCTAATCCTGCTCCTTTTACAATAATAATTATGGCCTCCATGGTTAATGAATTTCTGTGACATTATTACTCTATTAAAATATATGCTGACCATGAGTCATTCAATAAACTCAGGTGTGCATTTTTCATAGGCATGGTTTTTTTTTTTTTCCCTCAGATCCACACAAATCTACATCCTACTATCAGACAGCAAGTCATGGATCTCTTTCCTTTCTTAAACCCAGGGGAATCTCAGTATTTTGGTGGAAGTCTCTCCCACCCTCAAGCCTTATTCTTCATGATAGACTTGAGCTTTCAGAAGCAAAATCAAGATGTTTTTAAAAACATCCTCAGAGGCATATATATATGTATATCAGGAGAACCTGCTACCTGCTTGAATATAAAAAGACAAGAAAAGGAAAATACATAGAAACGAAAGTTTATTAGTGGTTACCAGGATTGGGAAGGAGGAGGAATGGAGAGGTTATTGCTTACGGAATATTGAGTTTTGGTTTACAGTGATGGGAAAATCTCTTTACTTTTTTTTTTTTTCACTTTAAATTGCATATTATCTTTGTCACTTTAAGTGACATGGTTGTTGGAAACCTTTTTTAGTTGGCCACCTTGTTTAGTTCCAATAATTCTTGTCTTTGAATTGACTTACTTTAGCAGCATGTGGCAACTTTGGCAACAATGAACTAGAACTTACTTTCTCTGAGACTTTAGAAGTCTGTTCCCAGTCTCAGGAAACATGTACTGTAGAGAAAGGAGACCAGGCTGACATCTGCACAATCCTAACTCCTTCCCCTCATAATTTGTCTTCTCCAAAAGAGCCAATTGATGATTTGTCTCAAATTGGAACAACTTTTCTCAGCTTGTCCTAGACTTACTCCTACTCTCAATAAGCCACAATAAAATCTAGTAGTATATAAAGTCTGCTCTTATGAAAGGTGACCAAAAGGAGGAAAAGAACAATGGAGTTCCATGAAGTACTTTTTCCACACACAAAAAGAAAAAACTGTAGCCTGTCACATAGAAAGGATTGTCATAAAGGACTGACGACAGTGTCCCCTGGAATCTGTCTCCCCACAGCTGGGTTCTTTATGTGAATGGCAAGGAAAAGATAACAGACTGCCCATCCGTGAATGATGGCAGGTGGCACCATATTGCAATCACCTGGACCAGTGTTGACGGAGCTTGGAAAGTGTATATCGATGGGAAATTATCAGATGGTGGTTCGGGCCTCTCCACTGGCTTAGCCATACCTGGTATGTCTTAGCAAAATGAGCATAATCCTATTAGACTCTGGAGGTGGTGGTCCTTAGATGGCCATCAAGTTTGCTAGTGCTTGTTGTCCTTGGTTTTAGATAAAGGTCAATAGTTCTCAGTCAGTTACCTTCCTCTGATTATCCAGACTGAGTTGTCAGAAGCTTTTCCCTATGTGAGCTATGTGACCCTCTGTAAGAAATGCCTTTGGGGATATCTATTGAGACGACCAGGAAGGAAACTGAACTAACAGCAAGTGGTGCTGAACTATCTTCCAGGAAGGAAACCAATTGTTGGGTTTGGGTTTGGGTCTTCAGTTGTTGTTGTTTGGGGTAGGGGGAAGGAGCAGTATTTTGTTTTGTTCTTTCTATGCTACTAGTAGCTTTTTCAACTAGAACTCAGACTCTCATCTAAAATGATTTCAAAATAAATATTTAGAAGGTATGCATAAGTTGTAGGCAACCCAGGGTTCCCAGCATTGTACATGACAATCAACTAACTCTATCTGGGCCCATCTCTAAAAGGACTATATACTACAATATTATTTTTCACATTCGTCATTGGTTGAAGATACTTTTTAAATAGTGTTGAAACAGAAGACGATTAAACAAAACTGAGTGACTAATGCATTCTGGGAATACGTTCCAATGAACTACAATAAATATACTATTGAATAGAGCTAAGGAAGAAGAAAATGAAAGGTGATTACTGGTAGTCTATCATGGAAGTGAATTTCCTATAAAAAAGTAAGCAAAATGGACTTAACCTATTTGGTGTGACCAAATGTTATATGTATATAAATAGTTTTAGATTTATATCCATTCATATCCATAAATCTAACAGTCACTGGAGAAGGATGTCATGCTGGGTAAGGTGGAGGGTCAGAGAAAAAGAGGAAGACCCCCAACGAGATGGATCAGTCAGGTGACATCATTGATGGCGTCAAGTGTGGCAGCGGTAGTGAGGTTGGCCCAGGATCGGACATTGTTTCGTTCTGCTGTGCACGGGGTCGCTATGAGTCAGTTCTGACTCGATGGCACCTGACAACAACAAATATCATATTATGTATGTAATATAGCTGACTTTTTAAGTTGCTACATAAAACACTGAATTTATCCTTATTGATAAAATAAGCAGGAAGTTTAGATCATTTCACTTTTCAGTAATTTTCTGTGATACATTCATGTTGACCATTCTTTCATTAAGTTAGCGTCTTAGACTTAAAGAATTAATTGGGTGAGTGTTCCTCCCCCCGTCTCTCTCTGTCTCTTTAGGTGGTGGTGCATTAGTTCTTGGGCAAGAACAAGACCAAAAAGGAGAAGGATTCAGCCCACCGGAGTCTTTTGTAGGCTCCATAAGCCAGCTCAACCTCTGGGACTATGTCCTGTCTCCACAGCAGGTCAATTCCATTTTCAGTGTATGACAGTAATGAGATTCAAAGGTACAAACCTAGAAAAAAAAATGTATACAGCCTAATGATGCCATATCTTATTGCAAGCTTTTGGTTTTTAGAATTTCTCACCCATATCATTTAATGATATGGTTGGAGAGTAAGCCAGGCAAAGGTTATGCACGGTAGCTTTCAATAAAGCCCCTTCTTAGTTTCTTGGTGATATTACTAAATTTTATTGTAAATGGCTCTTTTATAAAATCATATAATTTTAGAGATGAAAGGAATCACAGACATTCAAGTGCTTTAACTCCTCTAAATTAAGATTCAGAAATGTAGGCTAGCACAAGAGCAGACATAGAAAACAGCAGATGAGCTGGTGATTAAAGACAGTCTAATCCAGACTGGTTCAAGAGTCCACAGGACTGGTTCAAATGCCAATACTACCATGAACTCTCTGGGATGATTTTGAACCTAAGTTTCAGTTTTCTTAATCAATAAAAAAATAAATAAATGCCAGATTTATTTACATGATTGGGCAATATCCTGCATATAGATCTCATAGTATGACTTGGAATTTTCTGGGTGGCACAAAAGGTTAAGCCCTGGATGACAAGTCAGAAAGCTAGTGGTTTGAACCCACCTAGAGGCACCTTGAAAGACAGGTCAGGTGATCCGCTTCTGAATGGTCACAGTCACAGAAAAAACGGTTTTCCAAGGTTCCTTTAGGTGGGCCCACCATGAATCAGAACCTAACCAATGGCAGCAACCTACAACAACATGGCTTGACACCAAGTAAGGGCTTGATAAAGGTTTATGCTTAGGATTACAATAGCAAAGCTTCTCTAAGCTTCAGTTTTCTCAACTCTAGACCAGAGATAGACTAACTAGAAGCCTATCTTCACAAACAATAAAGCTTTAGACAAGAAATGACTGTCTGTGTGTAGAGTTTCTGGCAACAATGAGCCTAGTGGAGAAATATTTGGGAGAGGGAATGATGGAGTAGGGGAGAGGGCGAGAGAGAACTTTCTTATCACCCCTGAAATCATACTGTGCCAAAGCTAGTTATGCCCCTTCCTCCAAACATTCATGAATGCTTCAACAGGACTAAGTTAAGATAAAACTCTTTGTGAAACAAGTAAGGCTAATCTAAAGATGTGTTATTAAACTTCCAGGTGAAATCACTGGCTACCTCATGCCCAGAGGAACTCAATAAAGGAAATGTGTTAGCCTGGCCTGATTTCCTGTCGGGAATTATGGGAAAAGTGAAGATTGATTCCAAGAGCATATTCTGTTCTGGTTAGAATTTCCTTCTTCCACTAACCCTACCACCTGTGTACTACCCTAAGGTTTTCTAGCAAAAAGAGACTCTCCCTTGCTCAAATAGCTTTTGCCTGTCAGTATGTTAAGGAGTTCTGGCAGTACAGTGGGCTAAGCATTGAGCTGCTAACCACAAAAGCCAGACATTCAAATGCATCGGCCTCTCCCCAGGAGAAAGATGAGGATGTTTGCTGCCATAAAGATTTACAGTCTTGGAAACTTTATGAAGCAGTTCTACTTTGTCCTAGAGCATTGTTATGAGTAAGAAGCGACTCAAAGACAGTGAGCTTTTTGGTCAGTCTGTTGCTTAACTAAGGAACTCACTTTTACCCTACCTTCCCAAAGGATTTATTATGTTTCTAAACTCTGAATGCATTCTTTACAACAGGGTACATATTAATTGGAAATTTGGACAAAGATACAGTAAGATTAAGGGACAGGATGAAAAGGGGAATAGAGTTGACTTTTGTAAATGTCCACCAAAGTCCCATGCTCCTGTTTGAGATGATCACTCTTAGCTCTGTGTTCTGTGGCCTAGGGAAATAAGACAGAAACAGGTAGCAGAGGGGGAAAAGCCATCAGTATTAAAATCTGTACTTCTGCATCATCAAAACTGCTTCCATTAAACATTTTAGACAAGTTTCTTAAAATGTTCAATAATTCATGGTTATTTGACCATTCCTAAAATACTGATTTATTTTTCCTTAAAGGTAATATTTATCAGATTTTTGTTGAAAGAGGGAAGGCTGTTTATTAATCCAGATAAATTTTTCTAGTAATTTTGTTTGCCAATGAGCTGGTTATATGTTACCTTGATAGAATATCAGCAAAACAGTTCTCAAATGCCGGTACAAAAAAAGACTTGAAACCCCTGAATTGGTGGTCTTGCCACCATGTTGTTGACAAGCTCTGTCCGTTTTCTTTGTCCTCAGATTGCCCACCTCTAGAAGGATTAGTACCTCACCTGCGAACGACATCAGTAGATTTAAAGCCAGGCTCCAAAGTCACTCTGTTTTGTGATCCAGGCTTCCAGATGGTTGGAAACCCTGTGCAGTCCTGTCTGAATCAAGGACAATGGACCCAACCACTTCCGCACTGTGAACGTGAGCTGCCTTTATTGAAGTCATTTCAGAGGCTCTTGAATAATATTGGAACCATAAGAACACTGTTCAGGAAAGCTAGATGAAAGTTAGGTACTTCATGGTAACATATATAGCAACTATTCCTTGAATGCTTCATTTGTGTAACTAACTGCTGGCCGCTAGGAGGGAGGTGAGTTATGAATACCCAAAAGACCACTTGTGAATGTAAACATGGTAAGTCAGGGAACTGGATGTGAGAGAAAGACCAACTGTGCAGGTCATTGCAAGGTGGGAAACAAGAAGAGATCTCTTCAGCTGGGTGCATGTATCCATTCATTCATTCAGCCATTTTTTAAGTACCCACTCTGTGCTAGACCACAGGGGTGGGGAACATCTGGTCCATATAGGCCTGCAAAATCATTTGGTCTGGCCCTGCTAAGGCAACCGCAGTGCCAGCCATCACATTAGTGGTGAGTTAATTAAATATTTAACCAAATATAACAGACTCATTTTTATTTTGGTAATTTGGTATGGTCTTTGAATGATGGCATAAATTTTGGCAGAAAAATGGTTTCCTATTGGGAAAGGTGTGCAACAAGGTTGTGTTCTTTTACCATATTTATTCAACCTGTATGCTGAGCAAATAATACGAGAAGCTGGGTTCTATGAAGAAAAACGTGGCATCATGATTGGAGGAAGACTCATTAACAACCTGAGATATGCAGATGATACAACCTTGCTTGCTGAAAGTGAAGAGGACTTGAAACATTTACTGATGAAGATCAAAGAACACAGTCTTCGGTATGGGTTGCATCTCAATGTCAGAAAAACAAAAATCCTCACCACTGAACCAATAAACAACATTCTTATCAACGGAGAAAAGATTGAAGTTGTCAAGGACTTCATTCTTCTTGGATCAACTATTAACACTCGTGGAAGCAGCAGTCAAGAGATCAGATGACATACTGCATTGGGCAACTCTACTGCACAGGACCTATTTAAAGTGTTGAAGAGCAGAGATGTCAGCTTGAGGACTAAGATGCGCCTGAGCCAGGCCATGGTATTTTCAATAACCTCATATGGATGCGAAAGCTGGACAGTGAATAAGGAAGATCGTAGAAGAATTGATGCCTTTGAGTTGTGGTGTTGGAGGAGAGTACTGAAAGTGCCATGGACTGCCAAAAGAACCACTAGATCTGTTTTGGAAGAAGTGCAGCCAGAGTGCTCCTTGGAGGCAAGGATGGCTAAGCTTCGTCTCTCATACTTTGGACATATTGTCAGGAGGGAACAGTCGCTGGAGAAGGATGTCATGCTGGGTAAGATGGAGGGTCAGAGAAAAAGAGAAAGACCCCCAATGAGATGGATCGGCCAAGTGGCAGCATTGATGGCGTCAAGTGTGGCAGCAGTAGTGAGGTTGGCCCAGGATTGGACATTGTTTCATTCTGCTGTGCATGGGGTCACTATGAGTCGGTTCCGACTCGATGGCACTTGACAACAACAACAACAACAACCCTGTGCTAGGCACTGATCTAAGTCCTGGAGGTGAAACCAACGGGAAAAATAAGTCCCTGTATATATATATATGGAGTGTACATTCTAGTGAGAGACAGACAATAAACATGCAAAAATAATATAGTCAATATTAATGGCAAGAGAACATAGCAAGAGAAAAAAGAGAGAGAACATAGTACGGACTGTGAAGAAAAAGATCAGAGTAGATAAAAACAAACTGAGGTGGTTGAGTGAAAGCAAAATTTATACTTTAGATAGGGTGATCAGTTTCTCCATAGTTCTTACTACTTCCTGACATATTAGACATACAGAATACAGAGCTAAGCGTGGCCTGTTTCTTGTCTCTACCCACTTTGAAAAGTAAGGTCCACACTGAAAGGATTTTGCCTGTTAGGGTCAGTGTTGTACCTCAGCACCTAGGATTGTGTCTAACTATTAAGGTAGTTGTTGTTGTTGTTAAGTGTTATTGAGTCGGTTCCAACTCATAGTGATCCTGATAGGGTTTCCAAGAAGCAGCTGGTGGATTTGAACCACTGACCTTGCAATTAGCCATCTGGTGCCTATCCTATAGCACCACACTAGGACTCCATAAAGGTGTAGTTGTTGTGAAGTGCTGTCCAGTGGTTCCAACCCACAGCAACCCTGTGTATGGTTTCCTAGGAGCAACTAGTGAGCTGGAACCACCAAATTTGCAATTCCAACTGACTTTGCAGTCCAGCACATTAACCCACAGCACCACACCAGGACTTAATATTTTTAGTGAATGAATTGCATGCCTACTATGCATCAGACAATGTGCTGGATGCTGAGAGAACAGGTATACGTACAGTACATTACCATCCTTACAGCCTTTTCAGTCTGAAGTTTCTGTGTATGGCAAAAAAAAAAAAAAAAGTCATGCCTAAATGAACTCCTAGTATAATATAAGCATTTTACTCCTAATGTTCCTCCTGGTCGCATTACAGACATTCGCTGTGGGGTACCACCTGCTCTGGAGAATGGCTTTTATTCAGCCGAGGACTTCCATGCTGGTAGCACAGTAACTTACCAGTGCAATAATGGATACTACCTGTTGGGTGATTCAAGGATGTTCTGTACAGACAACGGGAGCTGGAATGGCATCTCGCCATCTTGCCTTGGTGAGAGAACGTTTAGTAATTACTGTACCCTTATTCTAGCTCTATTGTTGTCAACCATCCCCAAAACTATTTTGTGACTCAGAATTCCTAAGGCTTCCATGACATTCATTTGATAGATTTATCTCATTCCAGCAAACTCTGGATAAGCCATAGCTTAAAAACTGCTATCCACAGAGGTGCCAAAGACAGATTTAAAAATCTTTACCAAGTTCTATCTTATCTATAAATCATCTTTAACTAGGAAAGTAATAGCTTTGATTATATATCTGGAATGACTATTATATTTTAAATTTTGTAAGATTATAAGATTCCTGGTGTGGTACAACAGGATAAGCACTAGACCTCAGGATCAGTTTGAACCTCAACGTAAATGGTTCAAAATCACCAGCAGCTTCTCGGAAACCCTACACAGGTTCGCTATGATTCAGAGCTGACTCAACAGCACTTAACAGCAACAACAAACCTACATAAGTTAAATGATATATATTGATTTTAAAACAAAAACAAATGTTTTCCTGTAAGAAAAATGAACCAACTTTAATGCTTGTAAGTGGTCTTCATTTTAGATGTTGATGAATGTGCTGTTGGATCAGACTGTAGTGAGCATGCGTCCTGCCTGAATACAAATGGATCCTACATTTGCTCCTGTATCCCTCCATACACAGGAGATGGTAAAATTTGTGCAGGTAACCATATATGTATAAATTTCAAATTTATGTTGTTTTGAAATAAGACCATATTTTGAACTTCAAAGGGCATCCACAGGGGTTGAGAAGATAAACATGGGATGAAGGCATATAAGTAAGAACTGCATGTGCTCTGAATTCTTTATAACTCTCCTGACTTGTCAATATCTGAAACACAAGACTGAGAATCAATCTGCATCACCAGAATGTGGGAGAAATGTCTACACAGGGCTAAATAGAGTGGATTTTTAAAATATAATCAATGACTCTACTGCCTAAATCACAGTAAACACAGTTGCCAAATGAAGAGAAGATGCTTGGTTGCATCTTCATTCTATCTTTCCTTGGCCTTAGAGGCACAGAATTATATTACTGTTTTTTAAATGTACATCTAGTCTTGCCATCTCTCTATAGTTTGTGATTCCATTTGTAATCCTGGCCCATCCCTCAATCCATTTTGTCTTTCTCTATTCATTGTGAGAAGCAACTCTTAAAAAACTAGAGGAAAGGAAGTAACGAGGATTTTGAAACAATGGCTCAAATCATCAGGGTATATGTACCCAAAGTAAAGTGCATACATACATTGCAAAAATATTCCTGCTTAAATTATCTTGAAGATTTAAAATATGACACTGAAAATGAATTCGTACACAAACCAGAAGGAAAACTCATGTAATATTACATCATTAACATAGTTTTGTCACTGAATATTTTGAGAATATGATTTCACTGCCTCTTTTATAATAAACTTTGAGGATTTCCTGTAACTAACTTTTCTTTCTTTTAACAATCAGGCAGTGTCTGCTACAGTAAATAGGCTTTTTGGGGGGGGGTGTTTTTTGTTTTTGTTTTTTTTTTGGCATAAATCTTTGTGTTAATATCTGGTTATTTTCTCAAAATCAAGTCCTATCATTGCATTTAAGTTTTGAGTGGATTCCATTGAAAGTCCTTGATTTATATAGTCAAAAAGACTTCAGAAAGATTTTTGTTGTTGTTAGGTGCCATTGAGTTGGTACCAACTCAGCGACCCTATGCACAACATAACAAAACACTGCCCAATCCTGGGCCAACCTCACTACTTTTGCCATGCTTGAGCCCATTGATGCTGCCACTTTGCCAAGCCATCTCACTGGGGGTCTTCCTCTTTTTCTCTGACCCTCCACCTTACCAAACATGATCTCCTTCTCCAGTGACTGGTCCCTCCTGACAATATGTCTGAAGTATGAGAGATGAAGTTTGGCAATCCTGGCCCCCAAGGAGCACTTGGCTGTACTTCTTCTAAAACAGATTTGTTGGTTCTTTTGGCAACCCATGGTACTTTCAATGTTTGCCTCCAACACCATAACTCAAAAACATCAATTCTTCTACGCTCATTCTATTTCCCTCTTTTGGGAATTCAAGCATTGTATCCATACCTTTTGCTCCACTATAGGCCCAAACTTCCCTCTCACTGAGTTCCCTTCCCAGCAGTAGTGTTGTTGTTGTTAAGGGTCATCCAGTTGGTTCTGACTCAGAGTGACCCCGTATAGGATTTTCAAGGAGTGACTGGTGGGTTTGAACTGCAGACCTTGTAGTTAGCAGTCCAGTGTTTATCCCAAAATGCCACACTGACTCCTAATTTGTACCGGGGACGGGGGTCTTGTGGTCCATGACCTGTTTTATAAAGGATCCTGGGAACTTATTCTGAATCTGTTTTTGTACAAGTTTTACATACTCTTTAGAAAAGCCAATTGCTCTTTTTTAAAATGGTGTGTGGTTGTGGGGGCTAGGGGGTGGGAGAGCGGGGGTGGGCTAGAGTCTAAGTCATCCCTTGCCAACACCACTGTGTCCTCAGTGAAAAAATGACCTTTTGGGTCAGAAAAATGTACATTTTTGTTAGTCATTGACATTTCAAAATACTGTTGTTGGAGAGCCTATTTAAACATACACTGGCCTGGTGTCCAGTGTGTTGCTGGACTATATGAATCTCCCTTCAAAAGCTTTTTTCAGGATTTTACCTATTACCTTAACTATGCAGGAATTCTCTTGCTGTGAGACTTTACATGGTTATGTGAAAGTTACTTATTGTCCCCCCAAACCTGCTGCTTTCTTTTGAGAACCTATAAAATGTAAGGCTCCAGGAAATCCAGAAAATGGCCACTCTTTTGGTGAGATTTATACTGTGGGTGCTGAAGTCACGTTTTCTTGTGAGCAAGGCCACCAGCTGATGGGAGTAACCAACATCATGTGTCTGGAATCTGGTGAATGGAGTCATCTGTTGCCATATTGTGAAGGTATGTTTAGTCACTGTTCCATGTTTATTGTGTTAGGTTGTTGTTGTTAAGTACCATGGAGTCGGTTCCGACTCCTGTACAGGGTTTCTGAGGCTGTTAATCTTTATGGGAGTAGAACGCCTCATCTTTCTCCCGCAGAACAGCTGGTAGTTTCAAACTGCTGAACTTGCGGTTTGCAGCCCGATTCATAACCACTACGCTAACAGAGCTCCTTGTGTTAGGTACTCCTGGTAATGTACAGGGTAGACATATATATAATGCTGTATCACTGTTTTTTTTTTTGTCAATGAAATCCAAACTTGACAAGAAAACCTAGATTTCCCCCTTGGATTTTCAGAGATTTTTACACTCATTAGTTAAGAAAAATGGTTCTGTTTTTCCTCCTTTAAGCTATTTCTTGTGGTGCACCAGTTATTCCAGAAAATGGTGGCATTGATGAGTTATCGTTTACCTATGGCAGTAAAGTGATGTATTGGTAAGTGTTCAAACCATACAGTAGAACTTGATGATGTGCTTATCATGATATACTGCTGGGGGAAAGGGTAAAGATGATTCCAGAGGATGTTTTTGAATTAATATACAATTTACGGAATTATGTGTAATATGAAGAAATGTATCCCAATAATTGATTGGTAGTTACAGCTGGGATTCTTTAATCCCTTGTCAACCAGCCCATTATTGCCACCAGTGCCCCTCTCAGGTATCTTGAGACTGGATGATCTAAAAGGGTTTATTCAAGTTAGTGACTATTCTTTATTATAAACTGGGACTTTTGCTCTAAACCCACTATGTCTTCTATCAAGGACCAGATGACCCCCAAAGGAAATTCCGTTTCAAGCTGTTAACCCAGGGCACAAACTAGAGGCAAGCCAAATCTTTAATTCTATCATTCCTAGCAAGATCCCTGTGGGGAAAATATACAGTATCAACCTTGAAAGAGAATAATTTAGATGCTTTATTTTAGTTGATTTTTTTTTAAGGTAAAAGAAAAAGAGAGAGACCTTTTTACTATATGTAGAAATTCTTAATATCTTAGGGGATTTGGCCATAGCTAAAATTATGTTTCTAAAGAAAGTTCTGACATTTTCCTCTTCTTCCTTAGGTGTGATGAAGGATATACTCTGGAGGGTAATAAAGAGTCATCCTGTCTTGCTGCTGGCTATTGGAGTCATCCTCCTCCTCGGTGTGAACTGGTGAAGTGTTCAAGTCCCAAAAACATAGATCATGGAAAATATATTTTGAGTGGGCTTACCTATCTTTCTACTGCTGCATATTCATGTGAGAGAGGATACAGGTAAACTTCATAGACACCAGCCAAACTTCCTACAAGACCTAGATTGTTCGTTGTGATTTACAGGTTTCATTTGTATGTGCCTAATTGACTTTAAATATACACATTCCTAAATCTAAATGATTTCCTCCCGTTTATAATCTTCCTGAGACCTCGTTTATAGTAAATACTCAGGGCAAGGGTGAATATCCAGTCTAACTTCGACTTCATAAAGCCATATTTCAACTGCTAGAAACATTCAGACTTTAAACAGGAAAGTGAAAAGGGTTTGTGAAGCATAGCACAATCCTTATAACTTTTGTGACTGATTTTTTTTCTGAGAACAACTTCTCAGTTTATACTCAGGATTGCTTGAGATGTTGTGAAAAGCATGTCAGGGTGAGGGGCTGGGTGTTTCCCACTGTAAGAGATTAATTCGATTCACAGTGTAAGTAAATGTCTGTGTGTTCTTACCAAGGGACAATAGCAAGTCAATCTGTGGTCAGATGATAAGCATGGCCAACAGGATCTGAAATGGTCAGAAATGGCACAGATGGTCAGAATCAGGTGTGCAAGCAAAGGTGACCTGACCATGACGTACGGATGCATGCTTGTAAAATCAGAGAAAGACCAGGGGTCAGAGTCGTAGGCCCCAGCCAAGGTTCCTACAATACCTTATTCCACATTACTGATTCAATAGGTTCCATTTTCTGGTGTGCCACTATGGGTTAATGTGCTGGACTGCAAAGTCAGGTTGAACCACAAGGTCGGCTGTTCAAGCACACCAGATGCTCCATGGAAACCCTATACAGACAGGGTCACTATAGGTCAGAACCAACTTGATGGCATTTAACAATAACAATGATTCCAAACTCCAGAAATATCTACTGTTAGAATTCAGGAGTGTATTTTTCCAATATTTTTTGTGTGCTTTCTATGTACTTATAAATGTGTGTGTGTGTGTATATATATGTGTGTGTATGTGTATGTGTGTATATGTATATATATATATACACACACATAGTACCACAGTTCAGACATCAGGCTCATAGCAATTAATTACCTTGATTTTTTCAGGTAGCTTCCTTCCATCAGATCCTAACCAGCCTACTAACCAATTCTCATCCAAGTCCTCTGCTGTTCCCCAGGTCTGCATGCCCTACAACACCCTGTCTTCCTTATCTCACGCTGCTGTAACAGAAATACTACAACCTGAAATTTACTCTGTCACAGTTTAGGAGGCTAGAAGTCCACAGTCAGAGCACTTTTTATCTTACAAGAGACCAAAGGAGAGAAACTTGAGCAGAGAAAGTGGGACCTCCTACCACCAAGAGACAAGAGCCTGCAGTGGAGTGGATCCTTTGGACCCGGGCTCCCTGCACTGTGCAGCTGCTGGATCCAGGGAGAGATTGATGCCAAGACACATGGAGAACTCCAAGGAATGCTGGGCCCACAGATGCTGAAAAGAGACAAGGACTTTTCTTCTGAATTATTGCTCTAAATTTGGTTTTCTAGCCTCCTAAACTGTGAGATTGAACAAACCAACCTGTGTTGGAAGAACAGCTAGAATGTTCCTTGGAAAATAGGATGGCCAGACTTCATCTCTCATACTTCAGACATAGTATCAGGAGGAACTAGTCCCTGGAGAATGATATCATGTTTGGTAAAGTGGAGGGTCAGAGAAAAAGAGGAAGACCCCAACGAGATGGACTGATATGGCAGCAGCAGCAATGGGCTCCAATGAAGCAGCCATCATAAGGCTGGTGCAGAATCCGGCAGTGGTTCGTTCTATTGTGTATAGGGTCGCTATGAGTTGGTACCAACTCAATGGCACCTAACAGCAACAACAAACTGTGAGGGAATCAATGTCAGGTTGTTGAAGCCATCACTTGTAGTATTTCTGTACAGCAGCACTAGATAAGGAAGACAGGATGTTGTAGGGCACGCAGACCTTGTGAACAGCAGGCTATTTGGATGAGGATTGGTTAATACGTTGGTTAGGATCTAACAGAAAAAAGCTAGCTGAGTAATTAGAAAATCTAGGTAAATAAGGCCAAGGTCATGTTCATTGCTATGATCCTGGGGTCTAAACTGTGTTACTATATATGTATACATATATACACATATTTATAAGTACATAGAAAGCACACAGAAAAAATATTGGAAAAATATATGCCTGAATTCTACAACACCAGGCATGGATCAGGGTAGTGGTGGTATTAAAAGTGTTGTTGTTGTTGTTGTTGTTGTTAAGTGCCATTGAATCGGTTCCAACCCATAGCGACCCTATATAGGGTTTCCAAGAAGTGGCTGGTGAGCTTGAACCATAGACCTTGTGGTTTAAGTCGACTTTGCAGTCCAGTGCATTAACCCACAGCGCCACACCAGGACTTCAAAGGTGGCGTTGTTGTTAAGTGCCGTCGAGTTGGTTCCGACCCTAACAACCTTGTATAGGGTTTCCAAGGAGCAGCTGGTGAGCTTGAACTACCGACCTTGCAGTTCAAATGGCTTTGCAGTCTGGCGCATTAACCCACAGTACCACACCGCCCACCCTTAATCCTCCTATTGATTTATCAAATCAAATCACATCATGGGGATATTTATATCTCAACTGCCAAAAGCCTAAAAATCCTGGCCCAGTCAAATTGGCACAAGCCCTTAATTATCCTAACTCACAAAGAGCACACGAATCTGTTTAATTTGTACCCGATGGCTATGTTGTTTTAGACTATTCATTGTTTTAAGTGGCATCACCCGTTGAGATTCCCCTCGCTTATATATAAGTAAAATATAAAGAAATGTTTTTATTCAATTCTTCATATGTTCCCTATTTTCTTCTAAGTCCTTCCTGACTCATCCAGTGAAAGGGTGTTGTCATTCTTTCTATAGCTTACAGGGCCCTTCAGTCATTGGATGCACGGCCTCAGGCAGCTGGGACCTAGCACCACCTACCTGTCACCTTATCTCCTGTGGGGAGCCGTCTGCCATCAAAGATGCTGTCACCACTGGGAGTAACTTCACTTTTGGAAACACTGTCACTTACACTTGCAAAGAAGGGTAAGTAACACCTACAGCTGGAAGCCAGCAGAGGGAGCCCAGGAAGCAGATGAAGGAAGCCAAAGAAGTAGATATCTCAGATTGTAGAAATGGACTCCCTTGGGCACTAAATTAAATTTCCCGGCACCTGAAGCCAGAGAGCACTTTATGCTCTTGCCTTCTAACTGCAGAAAGGAAATATATTCATAGTCTTCTGTGTAAATAATGTTTTTCTGGAATTCGAGTATTTTATCAAATATCAAGCACTAAACAGTGAATATTGGGGCAATACAGTGGGAAACACTTTTATGCTACTTTAATTAAAGATGCATAATTTTAATTAAAGGTGAAAACAGCTCATTTAAATAGGCAACTGTATATTTGTAGTCTGTAAAAGCAAAGGCAAAACATTAAGTCTTACAACTTAAACATGACATCTGAAAAAAAAATAGTCCAATTTTTTTTTCATCTCTAATGATCTCATTTAATTCAGAGATAAAAAATCTTAAACAGGGAGCATACACAAAGTGCTTTCACATTTGATTTCCTGAAAATGCTGTGAGTCATGTCTAAAACAAGGATGCAGCTCATGATGGGTTGGATTGGGGTCTGAAGGTCAATACTATATGGTTGTTGTTGTTAAGTGACATGGAGTCAGTTCCAACTCATACTGACCCTGTATAGGGTTTCCTAGGAGCAGCTGGTGAGCTTGAACTGAACTTGCAGTCCAACACATTAACCCACAATGCCACAACAGACTCCAATAAGGTACAGAGAAATATTAAATCCCTGGTCCACTGATTCGCATTTTATTGTTTTTTCCATGCCCCGTTGAGAAATATCCTCACCATTCATTACACTTTCACATTCCAAATGTGCTACAGTTGTCTTTCACACATCTGGATCATGATTGGAAGCAGCAACAGCAGACGGGGTTACCATTTTCTGGGTTTGCATCTGCATTTGTATCTCACCTCTGTCAGTAACTGTATATCCTTGTGAAAATGATATAAGCTCTGTGTTTTGATTTTTCTCCTATGAAAAATTAGCTAATTAAAGGTTCATACTTCTTATGAATTTTGTGAGGAAATGCCCTAGCCAGGGGAAAACAAAAACTCAAACTCCAGAAACTTAGTCTTCGTTATGATGTTGGAGGGACACCAACACCTTTGCTATGCCATCATGGAAGTTAGAGAGCCCATCCCACTAATACAGATTGCCAGCAGGTGGCGCCACTATTTTCTTGCAAAAAAAAAAGAAAAAAACCTGAGGGTCAAGCCAGATTCATACCTTCCACCCCAAACTTGACCTACCAAATTCATCTTTTATCAAAACTCTGCACTGGAGATTTTCAGATGTTTGCCCAAATCATTAAAATGATCGTCCTATGCGTATACTCCTGAGAGCTAAGAAACCTGGGAGGGAAGGAGGGTTAAACTGACACCCTAAAATCCTAATCAAAATTTCCCCTTTTTATTCTTCTCAAATAAAAGCTTCTAAATGCAATTACAGGGTACGCTAAGATGAAATCTTTGATCCTTGTTATTAATGCAAAACAGAATTAATTACTAATGCAGATTTATGCTTTTATTATCCTAATTAAATTGTAGCTGATTAAATATATACTATGCTGTTCTCTTAAGGTTCTTCTAAAAGGAGAGTTAATAAACGACTCGGGAGCTCTCTCGTAAAGCTTCCCGGCACATAGTCATTAGCACACTTGCACTCAGTGTGTAAATCAAAGCACTGCAAATTGCACCTGGCTATTCTCAAAGGTTCTCTGGTTATTATTCCAGAAACAGGCAAATGTATCCCCACCGGTGCATTCTGAGATGTATATCCTTTTATGGTATCACTGTGATATTAATGGGACCTTTTTCCTTAGGATTGTATAATAAAACATGTTTTGATCATTTGTGTGGCCTAATTTTTAATAACAATCTACAAGAATGGCCACAATGGTTCTTGAATAAGAATGCAAAATGTCATGCAGAACTTAATGAAATATTCTAACGTTTCAAATTTGTACCAATTTCAATTTTTTCTGCCTTGGTAGCCAACATTTAGAGGGCCTACCTCTTATTATCTGTACAAAACTTTTTCATTCTTTACATGCTTTACAATACAATAAGCAGATGAAAAATGATCCCTAGAAATCTTAATACACAGCAGCAGAGTTCTGACCGAATGAAAAGGTACAGCAGTTTGAGCAAAGACCAGTTACACTTCTAACTAGGCAATGGATTACTCAGTTGTTTTTCATGGGGTTTTTGTTTTGGGTTTTACGGTTTTTGTTTTGTTTTGTTTTTGGTCATTTTGAAAATATCCCTTCTTTGGCATTTTGAAATAATAACTGATGTGTTTTAGAAGATATTTGCTTTTGTTAAAAACTTCTACCTTCAACTTCATTGACTACATTAACCAAAGCACTTTTGGAGTCAGACAGTGGACATTTTCTCTTCGTCTAATATTATTCATGCAAGAATTAACAGCTTAGACCCTAGGTTCTTTTACAAATAGGTCCTTAGAGTTAATTGGGGGACTTCAGCAAGGGATCCCCTTTACACATTTCTGTGGCTGGCAAATGATCTGTCGCTCTAGGTAGGCAGCCTTGTTGAGTTGAGCTTGTAGCTTTGGACATGAAGGAAAATATAAGGAAACATGTTTCAGTTCAACCTCAAATCTGCACTTCTCTTTCTCACCAATGGTTGATTTCAAGTCCACTCACGACCATAGCTACTGTCCTTAGAACCTCCGTCTAGAGCCCTTTCTGAATTTTTATAACCAGAGTGTAATGCACATTGAAATTAGGCTGTAACTATTCCTACAGAATCTAGGTACTGGTACATGGTTCTTAAAAGATAAGTGTTTTATTTCTCTTACTTCCTAAATGAGTTTCTAGAAATGCAGTAACTTTTTGAAGAATGTCACCATCAAGTCATTGACCTTACATTACATGGCACTCCAAAGTTCTTCATACATACTTGCTGCTCCTACGCCAGATTTTCCAGTTGAGCAATTTTTCCTTCTTATCTAAGTTCAGGGCCTTCTGTTTTATCTTTACCAGATAGCAGCATCTTGTAAGGTCAAAGCATTGAATTAACCTATGAAAATCCTTATTCCTTCCACAATACAGTTCTGTGTTGCTTAAAAGCTGATGAGTATATTAGGCTGAGTACAGAGTTTTGTGACATTCATTGCATATGATGACCCCAACTAGCATACTTCTAGTGACCCTTTGAGTTATTCATTTAGTAAGCCACTTAAATATCTTGTTGTTCTAACAACATTGTGTCTTCTAAGATCTTATGAGAGACCTTGTCAAATGTATGGGCTATTGAAAATCATTGCCACATTTTAACTCATAGGACTTCTGGTGTGGCGCTGTAGGATCAGCACCAGAGTGCAAACCACAAGGTCGGCAGTTCAAACTCACCAGCTACTCCTTGGAAACCCTATACAGGGTCACTCTGAGTTGGAATTGACTCAACAGCACTTAACAACAACAACAACATTGTAGGAGCTCTGATGGTGTAATAGCTAAGTGCACAGCTGTTAGCCCAAAAGTTGGAGGCCAATTCCAGCCAGCAACTCCATGGGAGAAAGACCTGGTGATGAGCTCTTATAAAGAGAACAGCCTAGAAAACGCCATGGGGAAGTCCTGCTCTGTTACATGGGATCACTCTTAGTCATAAATCGATTTGACAACACCTAACAACAACCATCTCCATGATCTTATCAAAAACTCACAAGGTCCTGGTGATGACCACTTCCTTTCCAGGGCTAATATGCCAACCTTAACCATTTGTACGCGCACAGAATGAATGTCCCAGGTGTATCTCACTCCCATTTCTTTGCTCATGCTGCTCCTCTACCTTGAAGGATTCTTCTCTCACCTCCCTTCTCCTGTGACTTCCATCAAAAGCCACTTCATCTTTGGCATCTCTCTTCCCCTTCCCACTGACCAAGTAGAACTGAGCACTCCTCTTTTAAGCTAGCACTGTGGGTGTGAAGAGGTCCTACAACGTACAAGGTTCCTGTAGTTACAGAGGAGACAGACTTGTAAAAAGTAAATGCATTGACATCACATAGGGCACTAGGTGACGCTTGCTTATCACCTAGCAGTGTGCCTGGTACGTGGTGATAGTCACATGATGGTGTGCCATGGAGTCAGTTTCAACTCATTGTGACCTTGTATAGGGTTTCTGGGGCTGTAAATCATTACAGGAGCAGAAAGCCTCATCTTTCTCCCATGGAACAGCTGGTAGTTTTGAACAGCTAACCACTACACTACCAAAGCACATAGCAGACCCATAAGAATTAAAGGAACAACTAAATGCTGATTGAGAAACATTAAGAAAAGAGAAGATCTACCAGAGGGATACTGTAGGTCCTAAAACCTTATGGGTAGTATTGAAAATGCATCCTTTATTCTCACTGATTCTGCAAATATGTATTTAGTTGTAATCTTTCATTTTGTTACAAAAGAACATTGCTGTGATTTTCCATTAGGGAAGAGTAAAGTTGGTGGAGCTATTCCAGATCAGGGGCCAGAGGTTTAAAGAGGTGCTGCCAAATTGTAAAACAATTCTTGTGTCCTCAAGAGGTTTTGAGGAATAAGGAAGGTTCTGGAGATAGATATTTCTGCCTCAGGGCAACTGGTCCCATGAAATAAAGGAAACATTTCTTAAGTGGCAGGTTGGATCCTAATAAATCATGGGTCTAAGGTAGTGCCTATAAATTTTAGCCAGTGAATATACTAGCAACATCAAGGGACCTATGGCAATAATGATGCATGGTTCAAAGTGTGCAAATGATATAAATTATGCTATAAAACATCAGGAGTCTTAACAAATGGAACTTCTACCCAAAGTACATCATATACATCCTCTAGTAGAATCTAGGCATTCAGAACTAGAACAATGGGTTTTTAAATAATAAAATTATACTTTTAGGGTACTACTCTGCACCTTCCTGGATCCTCCAAGAGATACAAGTCATCTGGTATTTATCAAAATAGGATTTGTTGTTGTTGTTAAGTACCATCGAGTCGGTACTGACTCATAGCGACCTTATGCACAGCAGAACGAAACACTGCCCGATCCTGGGTCAACCTATCGCTGCCATGCTTGAGTCCACTGATGCTGCCACTTTGCCAGTCCATCTCGCTGGGGGTCTTCCTCTTTTTCTCTGACCCTCCGCCCTACCAAACATGATATCCTTTCTCCAGCAACTGGGCCCTCCTGACAATATGTCCTAAGTATGAGAGATGAAGTTTGTCCATCCTGGCCTCCAAGGAGCACTCTGGCTGCACTTCTTCCAACACAGCTTGTCAAAAACAGTGAGTTGTAGCTAACTGCAGACCATGCTCAGCTATGGGAGACAAACATATTCATTTTGAGACTTCTTCTGTGCTTAACACAATATGTGGCTGTAGGTAGGGTAGATAAACACATCTCTTCCGGTGCGCTGTTCTGTCCTTCTTAAACTCTGTCTCCTGTAGATTTCACAAATCTTGCCAGATGAGATGCAGGTATTCCAGCCTCTCCATATAAGCCAACATACCATAAAACTAAAAGTGACCTCAGAAGAAATGCTAACTAGCCAGTTCAGAGTCAGTGCAAATCATCTGAAGTGGTAGCACTTCAATACAGTTTCCACATGACACCCCAAGTTTTGATCTAACCTACCTCATTTCAGAGAAGCCAGGTTGAGAACCCAATTCTGCTGCTTTCAGGCAAGATTCCTAGCCTCTCAGAACCACCTTTCATTCATTTGTAAAATGAAGAAATCAATCCGTGAAAGAGAGGATTAAATTAGATGCCCAATCATTTCAGTCCATTTACCCCTTCATTACTGTCAAATGATGGACAGATGTGATGTTGGACACTCCTTCCAAACTCTCTTGTCATTGTTATCCTCAGTAAGAAATTGAAAATGAAAAACAAGAATTACTCTAATGCTGCCTATTCTAATATTTTATCTACTTCATTGAGCAAGTATTTGAATGTAATTTAAGATTTCTGCAAGATATTAATACATCGTCCCTATACATAAAGTCTCAGAGTTATTAAGCAAAGTAAGTCCATTCTCCCCTCTTTCTAGAAAACACTGCATGTGAATAGGGCCTACAGTGCACTAGGCATCTGGAGTTTCGGGGGAGACAAACGTGTATAAAGTAACTGCATTGGCATCACATCTGGGCACTATGTGACTTTTAACTATCACTAAGCAGCCCCTTAAGAATTATTTAAGGAAAGACTAAATGATGACTGAGAAACATTAAGAAAAGAGAAGAGAGAACTTAGGTCTGATGGAGGGATATGATAGGTCCTAAGAAGCTCTGGGTATTGTTGAAAATGCATCATTTAGGGTTGGTCATCTTCTGATACATTATCAATACCAGAGCCACATCCAGAACACAGCTCTAACCCCATGACTAAGGATTTCACTAGTTGAAAGGCTTTGGAGACCGAAAGTATAATCACAGCTTCATAGTTCACTGAATAACAGTGTATAGCTATGAGGTATAAGCTAAATTTGATTCATCAGCTCTTATTTCAAAGATTAATACCAAACCCAGTAGACTAAAATCATCTAAAGA
The DNA here is from genome assembly GCF_000296735.1 of Chrysochloris asiatica. Lineage (NCBI taxonomy): Eukaryota > Metazoa > Chordata > Mammalia > Afrosoricida > Chrysochloridae > Chrysochloris > Chrysochloris asiatica. Next base: position 3,114,535 of record NW_006408587.1, read on the forward strand.
CAAACAGGGTTCCAATTTTTAACTGAGTCACACAAGAGCAGAGCTTATAACTCATTTTTCTTTTAAAAAATATGTGTAACAATTATTAGAGATCCTTTTATAGCAAAACTCTGAGCAAATCCACTTCTCTATCTAAGCAAACATTAACAGCAAAATTCATTTATATGCCTCAAAAGGAAGTCATTTGATCAAGAAGCCAATATTCAAACAATAAATATTGTTTTAAATAATTTAGAAATGAGTAATGGTAATGGTTGAACAACATGATAATCATAACTAAGGTCACTAAATTATGCATGTGAAGAACATTAAAGTAGCAAACAACTGGGTTACACACATGGTGGTGGTGGTTGTGTACCGTGGAGTCAATTCAGACTCATAGTGACCCGGAATAGATTGTCAGAGGCTGTAAATCTTTAAGGGAGCAGAAAACGTCATCTTCCTCCCACGGAGTGCCTGGTGAACTCAAACTGCTGAGCTTGCAGTTAGCAGCCCAATGTGAAACCCACTCCACTGCCAGGCCTCACATACTTACATAAAAGAATAAAAGTCATTATTGGAAAGATAAAAGACAATGAGAAGATTCAATCATGCTTTCCCAATACATATTTTGTTCTTATTTCTTTCCCCCTAATCTCACAGCTATACCCTTGCTGGTCCAGATACCATTGAATGCCTGGCCAGTGGCAAGTGGAGTGGAAGTAACCAGCAATGCCTGGCTGTGTCCTGTGATGAGCCCCCCAATGTGGAACATGCCTCTCCAGAGACTGCCCATCGGTTATTTGGAGACATTGCCTTCTACTACTGCTCAGATGGGTACAGCCTGGCAGACAACTCCCAGCTCCTCTGCAATGCTCAGGGCAAGTGGGTGCCCCCTGAGGGCCAAGCCATGCCCCGCTGTATAGCTCATTTCTGTGAAAAACCCCCATCCGTTTCCTATAGCATCTTGGAATCTGTGAGCAAAGCAAAATTTGCAGCTGGCTCAGTCGTGAGCTTCAAATGCATGGAAGGTTTTGTGCTGAATACCTCAGCCAAGATTGAATGTCTGAGAGGTGGGCAGTGGAGCCCCTCCCCCATGTCCATCCAGTGCATCCCTGTGCGGTGTGGAGAGCCGCCCAGCATCATGAATGGCTATGCAAGTGGGTCCAACTACAGTTTTGGAGCCATGGTGGCTTACAGCTGTAACAGGGGCTTCTACATCAAAGGGGAGAAGAAGAGCACCTGTGAAGCCACCGGACAATGGAGTAGCCCCTTACCCACATGCCACCCTGTATCTTGCAATGAACCACCTAAGGTTGACAATGGCTTTCTGGAGGTAAGAGACTAAGTAGTAAGTGGACCTTGACTTCCATCACATGAAGAGCTAACCCCTTGTGATTGACCCAAGATTTAGGAACAGGGCCAATAAACAGATTAAGAGTTGAAAATAGAAGTAGCTGAAGTAGATAGTGGATAACCCATTTAAAAAAAAGAAAAAGTAGCCTTGAAGTCCATTCCAATGCATATTGGACAGAGCAGAACTGACCCCATGCAGTTTCTAAGTCGATTTCCAAATTTACAGAAGGAGCTCTGGTAGCATAGTGGTTACGAATTGGGCTGCGAACCTTAAGGTCAGTGGTTCGAAACTACCAGCCGCTCCGCGGGAGAAAGATGAGGCTTTCTACTCCCGTAAAGATTTACACCCTCGGAAACCCTGTACAGGGTCGCTATGAGTCAGAACCAACTCGACGGCACATAACAACAACAAAACAACTACCGCACCTAAGGAGCTCTGGTAGCGTAATGGTTATGAAATCAGGCTGCAAACCTCAAGGTAAGCAGTTCGAAATTACCAGCTGTTCCACAGGAGAAACATGAGGCTTTCTGCTTCTGTAAAGATTTACAGCTTCGGAAACCCTGTACTGGGTCGCTATGAGTCTGAACCGACTCCACGGCACACAGCCACCACCACTACCACATATTTGTCCTATGGACGGGCTGGCAGCATAACATTTAACCACTGCACCACCAGAATTCCTTAGGTAGTGTGTTGTTGTTGTTGTTGTTATGTGCTATGGAGTGGTATCCGACTCATAGCAACCCTCTACAAGGTTTCTGAGGCTGTAAATCTTTATGAGAGCAGAAAGCCTCAGCTTTCTCCAGCGGAAGTTTCAAACTGCTGGTAGTTTCAAACTGCTGACCTTAAGGTTAGCAGTTTAACTTGTAACCACTACACTATCAGAGATATATGTGTGTGTGTGTGTGTGCTGTTGTTGTTGTTATGTGCCGTGGAGTCAGTTTCCAAGGCTATATATCTTTATGGGAGCAGAAAGCCTCATCTTTCTCCCACAGAACCGCTGGCAGTTTCTAGCTGATGACCCTGAGGTTAGCAGCTTGATTCATAAACACTACACTACCAGAGCTCCATATATATGTATTTCTTTCTCCAACGGAACGGCTGGTAGTTTCCAACTGCCGACCTTGAGGTTCACAGCCCGATTCATAACCACTAGCTACCAGAGCTCCTTAGTGAAGACAAATTTGTGAAGATTATTATGAATCCTTTTAATACATAGTTTTCTATATTCTACTAGCAAATGTGACACTGTGGGATAAAGCACTGGTCTACAAGGTCTGTTTGAGCCAAAATGTCTACTGTTCAAATTCACCAGTCATTCCTTCAAAACCCTATGCATGGTGGCTACGAGTTGGAACTGACTCGAAAACACTCACCAACAACAACACTGGTGGTGGTAGTTATGTGCCGTGGAGTCGGTTCCGACTCATAGCGACCCTGTACAGGGTTTCCGAGGCTGTAAATCTTTACAGGAGCAGAAAGCCTCATCTTTCTTCCGTGGAACAGCTGGTAGTTTCGAACTGCTGATCTTGCGGTTCGCAGCCCGATTCGTAACCACTATGCAACAACACTAGCAGACAGGCATTCCAAGCACTTTGTGGCACCATCTTAGCCCTAAAAATGAAATTAGAATAAACCAATTTTGGTAAAATACAATTATGTTTTAAAGAAGAAATGATTCCAAGATAGGTATATACTTAATTTCATAGAAATCAAGATCTAAATGAAACCCAGAGAAATCTATTATTTCTTATTTTTAGATAAAAGATTGAGTGAACCATCTATTCACCTGAAGAAGTTTTTGCAATCTTCTTTTCTTAGTCCTAATGGTATTTTCATCATGATGGACAGAGAGCTAAGTCAGACCCAAATAAATCCTGCTTTCACCCTAACATGTCTTCTCACTAAGTCCACTAAGAGAAAAATCTATTCCCCCAAATTAGGGCCAGTATAAATATGAAAGAGACTAATTAAGCACTTTTTTAAAACCTATACATTTTTCACCAAAAGTAATAAAACAACAACAAATCCTTCTAATAGAAGGTGTAATCGCTCTCCAATGGTAGAGGGTGGGTGTTACATGTAACAAAGTATTCTTTATTTATTCATTTAATACTTATTTTTGGTGATCAGTACTATGCTACGCATAGGCGACCCAGCATTTGAAAATATGTTAGACCTGTCATGGGACAGGGCTTTCATACATGTGGGTACTCAAGCAATAAGTAAGTAAACAAAACAGTTACTTCCAAAGAGGGATAGGTTTGCTATAGCATGTAAGCTAGAATTTATTATTGTCACTAAAGGAGATCCATGGTTATCTTTCAAAGGTTTGATAACTTAATTCTTTGGTTGCATGGCCTAAAATTGAACTCATCCTATTTTACACTATTTAGATTGAGGTAATGGGTGTTAACTGTGTGGTTTTCAAAGGTAAAATGTTGCTTTTCATTTTCCATCCTATGTGCTAGTAGCAATTTAAGAATATATAAATACTCACATATGTGAGGGATGAATACTTTTCCATTCATTGTTGTTGTTGTTGTTAAGTACCGTGGAGTCAGTTCCAACTCATATTGACCCTGCACAGGGTTTCCGAGGCTGTAAATCTTTACGGGAGCAGAATGGCTCATCTTTCCCCCCGCAGAACCGCTAGTAGTTTTGAACTGCTGACCTTGAGGTTAGCAGCCCGACTCGTAACCACTACGCTACCAGAGCTCCTTTCCGTTCATATCTAAGAAAACACTTATTTGCTTTTTTATTATTTAATAGCATTCAAGATTAAATGTATCTACATTTCCTTTTATGATTAAAACACTTTGATCAGCAAGATTTTATTTGCCTGATAACTCATTGTTTTCAGTGTTGCTACCATTTATCAATCTGTTTATAAGGACTGTTTGATCTTATACTTAGGGCCTCAACACAGATAAACATTACTGTGGTGTGAGATCATCTAATTTAGCGCTACTGGTCTTTTCACTGTAACCAAATACAAAGATGTCGCACCTACTAGATAAAACATCAAATCTAATTTGCTTAAGTCCTAATTGATTCCTTTTGACGTAAGCCTTTGAGTTCCTTTCTATTAGCCATGGTATTTAGTGAGCTGTGTTGTTGTGTTGTTAATTGTTCACTCCCTTTTATACAGCACACAACCGGCAGGATCTTCGAGAGTGAAGTAAGATATCGATGTAACCCAGGGTACAAATCAGTTGGCAATCCTGTATTTGTCTGCCAAGCCAACCGCCACTGGTACAGTGAATCCCCTCTGTCATGTATACCTCTCAGCTGCGGAAAACCTCCCCCAGTTCAGAATGGCTACACGAAAGGAGAAAACTTTGAAGTAGGATCCAAAGTACAGTTTTTCTGTAATGAAGGTTATGAGCTCATTGGTGATGACTCATGGACGTGCCAGAAATCTGGCACGTGGAATAAAAAGGCAAACCACAAGTGTGTGCCTGCCAAATGCCCAGAGCCACCCCTCTTGGAAAACCAGCTAGTACTGAAGGAGCTGACTACAGAAGTAGGAGTGGTAACATTTTCCTGTAAAGAAGGTCACGCCTTACAAGGCCCCTCCGTCCTGAAATGCTTGCCATTCCAGCAATGGAATGATTCCTTTCCTGTTTGTAAAATGGTCCTTTGCCTCCCACCTCCACTGATTTCCTTTGGTGTCCCTGCTCCTTCTGCTGCTCTTCATTTTGGAAGTACTGTCAAATATTCTTGTGTGGATGGGTTTTTCCTAAGAGGAGACCCTACTACGTTCTGCCAAGTGGATGGCACCTGGAGTTCTCCCCTGCCAGAATGCGTTCCAGTAGAATGCCCCCAACCTGAGGAAATCCTCAATGGCATCATCGATGTGCAAGGTCTTGCCTATCTCAGCACAGTTCTCTACACCTGTAAGCCAGGCTTTGAATTGGTGGGAAACGCTACCACCCTTTGTGGAGAAAATGGTCATTGGCTTGGTGGAAAACCCACATGTAAACCCATTGAGTGTCCGAAGCCCAAGGAAATTTTGAATGGCAAATTCTCTTACACCGATCTCCACTATGGGCAGACCATTACTTACTCCTGTGACCGAGGCTTCAGGCTCAAAGGTCCCAAAGCCTTGACTTGTTTAGAGACAGGTGACTGGGATGTGGATGTCCCATCGTGCAGTGCCATACACTGTAACCCCCCACAGCCCATTGAAAATGGGTTTGTAGAAGGTGCAGATTACAGCTATGGTGCCATGGTCATTTACAGCTGCTTTCCTGGGTTCCAGATGGCTGGGCATGCCATGCAGACCTGTGAAGAGTCAGGTTGGTCAAGCTCCATCCCAACATGTGTCCCCATCGACTGTGGTCTCCCTCCTCACATAGATTTTGGAGACTGTACTAAGGTCAAAGATGGCCAAGGATATTTCGACCAAGAGGATGAAATGATGGAAGTTCCTTATCTGACTCCTCATCCTCCTCATCCTCCTCATCATTTAGCAATGGCTAAAACCTTAGACATTTCAAAGGAGTCTCCTGCTACACATTTGTCAAGCTTTCTATATGGCACAGTGGTTTTGTATACCTGTATTCCAGGATATGAACTTTTAGGGACCCCTATGCTGATTTGCCAGGAAGATGGAACTTGGAATGGCAGTGCACCTTCATGTATTTCAATTGAATGTGACTTGCCTGCTGCACCTGAAAATGGCTTTTTGCATTTTACAGAGACCACCATGGGCAGTGCGGTGCAGTATAGCTGCAAATCCGGGCACATTCTAGTAGGCTCCAATGTAAGGCTCTGTCTACAGAGTAAAGAATGGAGTGGTGTGTCCCCACACTGCGAAGCCATTTCATGCAAAAAGCCAAATCCCGTCATGAATGGTTCCATCAAAGGAAGCAACTACACATACTTGAGCGTGTTATATTATGAATGTAACCCTGGATATGTGCTAAATGGCACTGGGAAAAGAACATGCCAAGAAAATAAACATTGGGATGGCAGTGAGCCAATCTGTCTTCCTGTAGACTGTGGTTCACCACCAATTTCAGCCAATGGCCAAGTGATAGGAGATGTGTACACATTCCAGAAAGAGGTTGAGTACATTTGCAATGAAGGGTTCTTGCTTGAGGGAGCCAGAAGTAGTGTTTGTCTTGCCAATGGAAGTTGGAGTGAAGCCACTCCCAGCTGTGTCCCTGCCAGATGTGCCACTCCACCACAGATTTTGAATGGGGTGATGGATGGCCTGAACCATAGCTTTGGAAAGGAAGTTGTATTCCACTGTCTGGAGGGGTACATGTTGCATGGTGCTCCAAAACTCACCTGTCAAGCAAATGGTAACTGGGACGCAGAGGTTCCTGTCTGTAAACCAGTCAACTGTGGACCACCTGAAGATCTTACCCATAGCTTCCCTAATGGGTTTTCCTTTTATCATGGAGGGCATATCCAATATCAGTGCTTCCCTGGTTATAAGCTTCATGGGAGCCCTTCAAGAAGGTGTCTCTCCAATGGTTCCTGGAGTGGCAGCACACCTTCTTGCCTGCCTTGTAGGTGCTCTACACCCATAATTCCAAATGGAGTTGTCAATGGGACTGATTTTGGTTGTGGAAAAGCAGCCTGGATTCAGTGCCTCAAAGGCTTCAAGCTCCAGGGACTTTCTGAAATCACCTGTGTAGCCAATGGCCAATGGAGCGCTGGCTTCCCACACTGTGAACATATTTCCTGTGGCTCTCTCCCAGTGCTAGCAAATGCATTCATCAGTGATGGCGGCTCTTTGGAGGAAAATGTGGTAACTTACAGCTGCAGATCTGGGTATGTCATGCAAGGCAGTGCCGATCTGATATGTACAGAGAAAGGAGCATGGAGCCAGCCTTATCCAGTCTGTGAGCCCCTGTCCTGTGGACCCCCACCGTTTGCCACCAATGCAGTGACTACTGGAGAGACACATACCTATGGAAGTAAAGTGAAACTCAGGTAAGACCGTGTCTTTAGAATTCCCAAGAAGTACAAGCAGTAGGGCTGCAAAATGAGGAGTGACAGGTCAGAACCGTAGTTAACTGGGGAAAAAACACCATGTCTGGGCTATTCTCTGGAAATGGAAGCTTTTAACATTTGGCTTGATTCTACCCATAATTGTGTAGAAATCCACTGACTACAAAAATTAAATTTAGACATTTCTAACATTTCCTTCCTAAAATAATTGTCATGAATTCAGCTGTGCTTCATGAAATAGATTGTTAGCTTAGTTAATATTGGCAAAGTACTTAAAAACAGTAGGAAGTCAATACATTTTATTGAAACATTAATCAGATAAACACACTTTTTTAAACATTAGAAAGGATCTTAGAATCCTGAGTTTGAGCACTATTATCCTGTGATATAATCCTACATAATTCTCAGCATTAAAAGAAATAGATCTGTGAAATATCTAGAACAATGCCTAGCCAGAGAAAATAAATATTAACTATATTATAGTCTCAATAATGTTTGAGTCTATTCTGAACTTTGTGTAGAATTCCTTGAGCCATTACTTATTTTTAGAGTAAAAATCGATTCAGTAATCCTATATACAACAAATGTAGCCCTAGTAGCATAACAGTTATACATTGGGTGCTTAACTGATAGGTCAGCAGTTCAAAGATGAGGTTTTTCTTCTCCCATGAAGATTTATAGTCTCAGAAACCCTATACAGGGTCACTATGAGTCAGAACTGACTCAACGACGCACTACAACCATCTACAACAATGGTTGTTGTTTTTGTTTTAAGTGCCATCAAGTTGATTCCAACTCATAGCGACCCTGTATAGGGTTTCTGAGGAGCGGCTAATGGATTTGAACTGCTGACCTTGTGGTTCAAACTGATCTTATAGCCCAGGGTTTATCCTACAGCACAACCAAGGTAAATAATGTCAAAGCAATTTTAGTCCTAGATAAACTTTAATTAGAATGCCTGAAGAATTGTTCTCTCATTGTCATATTGATGTTTATACTAGCAATGGCATCCACTGGAATCAGATTTGATACATTGTACAGATGTCTTCTTGGCCTTGTAACAGCTTCGTAAGTTCAACAATAGGTCCAGAACTATATTATACTCTCTTTACAACACTCATTTTTACATTTCTGATGCAGATGTCTAGAAGGTTATGTGATGGATACAGATATCGATACATTCACCTGTGAGAAAGATGGTCGTTGGTTCCCTGACAGAATCTCCTGCAGCCCCCAAAAATGCCCTCTGCCAGCAAATAGAACACATTTACTTGTTCACGGGGAAGATTTCAGTGTGAATAAGCAGGTTTCTGTGTCATGCACACAAGGGTATACTTATGAAGGTGTTAATGTGTCAACATGTAAGGTAAGAGTCTCTACCTTCGTTAGAACATGTAAGAAGGTGGATGGATGGATGGATAGATGGATGGGTAGATAGATTATCAGACCGATAGACAGAAAAATAGATAGACAGGCAACCATTATCTTGCTGTCCCAAGAAGGGGGGAAAAGTGACTCAAGAAAATCCTTTGGCAGTTCTAATCATGTTGTTGTTAGTCAACATCAAGTCAATTCTGAATCAGCAGTCCTGGTGTGGTGCTTTAGGGTAAGCACAGGACTGCTAACTGCAATGCTGGTAGTTGAAACCCACCAGCCGTTCCTCAAAAGCCCTGTACAGTGTCTCTGCTCTGATACCCTGCACAGGTTGAGTTGTAAACCACTCAACAGCACTTTAAAAAAACAACAGGTTCTCCCCTTTAGTTGTTGTTGTTAATTGCACCTGAGTCCATTCAAACTCATGATAACCCCCCAAGCAGAACTACTCAACAGAGATACCCAGGTCATCTTTTCCAACTTCAGATGATAGGACTAATTGCTGCTCATTCTCATGCACTGTCAATGTAAATGTGAAACTATATGAAATAGAAGGATACATTGGGGTAAGTCATAGAATGTCTGCATTCAGCCATCTAGTTGCCACATGTATCATATTGAAAACAGACTTCTTGATTATTGCCTGGACTCTCCTAGAGGGGAAAAAAATGCTTGTTTCACGTGTTCAAGAAATGTCTAAAACTGGTCAGTAACTGTTATCAAAACAACCTAAAAAGTAGTATATATTTTTAAGGCACAGATAATACATTGCAGAAGTAAGACCAAACTCTAGGTCCTTTTGTGGGGTTATATTAAAGGAGCTCTGGTAGCGTAGTGGTTACAAATCGGACTGCCAACCGCAAGGTCAGCAGATTGAAACTACAACTGCTCCGCGGGAGAAAGATGAGGCTTTCTGCTCCTATAAAGATTTACAGCCTCGGAAACCCTGTACAGGGTCGCTATGAGTCGGAACCGACTCCACTGCACATAACAACAACAACAACATTCTCCTATTGCAAATTTCCTAATTAATACATATCAATGCCTATATGTAACTTATCATTTATTTATAATTTAGCTTGATGGCACCTGGGAGCCACCATTGTCTGAGGAATTCTGCAGTCCTGTTTCTTGTGGGAAACCTGAAAGTCCAGAACATGGACTTGTAGTTGGCAGTAAATATAGCTTTGAAAGCAGAATTGTTTATCAGTGTGAGCCTGGCTATGAATTAGAGGTAAGTAAACAAATTATATAACTAGAATTATTTTGTTTGTCTGATATATTTGGGAACATTTTTGTATTTGCACTGGTTTGTTTCATAGACTTTACACCTTAATACTTTCCAGGATTTATTTAAGATGCCTTATAATTTTAAAAAGCAAAATAAGTCTTGATTTTAAAAATCAAAGTCATGAAAAGGAAGAGGAAGTATCCCAACCACTAGACTGAAACTATTACTTCAGTGGTCATTAAGTAAGTCTGTGTTTTGGCTTCCTTAAAATCATACTGAGTTGCAGGGAAATTCTCCAGTGACCACAGGGTTGTAGGCATGAAAAGCCTGGATTTCCTCAAGCAAGGAGTTCAATGACCTTAGCAACTTCTTGATTAAGACACCAGGTTCCCACAGGATGACTGGCCTGAAAAATGCACAGGACAATTCAATCAAAATACCACCTTCTGTCTGCAGATCACTCCCAGTTTGCAATATTAACACTGCAGGCAGCACATAGGTCTCCGCGTTTTGTTTGGTGGGAGGGCTGCAGTCAGTTTTGCTGAAAGCATTATCAGATCATCAAACTTAAAGAAGATTAGAATTTTGAAATTAGAGGATTATTTCACATTATAGAGTGTTGTCATCTGGCTTTTCAGGAAACTTCTTGCCTGTTTTTATCACTGACAGTGACTTGTTAAATTTGTATAGCGTGACTCATTATTTTCTGACTAGGGAATTTAAAGATTGTAAGATAGGTCGAGGAAAGTTAGAAACAGTCTTATGTGGCTTTTGTTTTACTTCCCCCAAAGGTTAATGTCTGGTAATGTAATGGATGACAGCAATTGGAGACAGGTTCAGTGATTGAAACCAGTTGTTCATCATGTGAGAGTACTAATCTTGCAATTTATGGAGAGGAACATTGGTACAGCTTATTTTTTTAAATAAAATATAGCGCAAATTCATGGATCATTAAAATTTGAGGAAATTGATAATGTGCCTTAAACATTTTGGGAAATATCCTGCTATCAGCATTGGACAGTTACTTGGACAAATGAAGATAAGAGGGATAAAGTAACTAACATGGTCCTTTTTGCATTTTCCAACTTCAGTATTGTTGTTGTTGTTGTTAAGTTGATTCCGACCTATAGTAACCCTGTATAGGGTTTCCAAGGATCAGCTGGTGAGCTTGAACCACCGACCTAGCTGTTCAAATGACTTTGCAGCCTGACGCATTAGCCCACAGCGCCACACCAGGACTCCTTAGTATCATCATCACTTCTAGTGCAGTATTATCAAAAGCTAGACAAAGCAATTAGAACAGCTAATATCAATTCTGTTACACTTTCATAGTATGTAGATTTGTTGTCATTTTTGTATGAAGTAAGCAACTTTGTAGGTCATCTAAATCTTAAAAATTATATTACACAAGTAATAGGCCTTAATGGGGAAATGATTAATTACTACAGCCAACTGAGGGAATCATCAAAATAGAGACCTCAGAACTGGGAGAAGAGTGTTATAAAATTATTGCTGATGTTGTTTTCAGGTGTCATTGAATCTGGTCCAATTCATAGTGACTCCATAGACAACAATAGACAATACTGCCTACTCCTGCACCAACAGTTGAAGCAAAGTCTAGACTTTAATTATACCAGTCTGGTAGGGTCTGAAATTTGAAGTCACCTAATGAAAATACTTTTAAAGTATAAATAAACCTATTCTTTAAAATATACTTAATGTATCTGCTTAGCATCTCAATGCTGACTCCAGTTCGGAGCTCAGGTTGCTTTGCATTACCTTGTTATCTTTCTCTCTTAATGTTACAATCTTGTCAATGATCTTTTTTCATTGAATCTCAGGGGACCAAGGAACGTGTCTGTCAGGAGAATAGACAGTGGAGTGGAAGAGTAGCAACGTGCAAAAGTAAGTAAAACAACACTTGGAATTTTTGAAAAATGATACTGAGGACCTCAAATAACCATGTGATCACCTCTTTTTAAAAAAATCAGTTTGTAATTTTTAAAGTAATAATAATAAACTCTATGAGAACCTTTCATGGGGTTTGACTCGACGGCACCAAACTAATAAAAGTGTCAAAAATTGTAGTAGAGATTAGTAATTAAATTGGAATAGATCCCAAGATGACTGCTTCTGGAATGGCAAATGTTTTCTTTCAGAAACTAGTCAGTTACTGAGTTTATTTACATTCTTTTATGAGCTTTCTTCAAATAATTGTAATTTAAATTTTAAAGCTGTGTCTTTTGGGTGATACCATTGACTAATACTGCCACCTTTATCAAGTCATTCCCGGTCAAATAAAGTATCACACTGTTCATGACGATTTGCATTAACCCATTGTGTGGGAACACCCACACTTATTGGGTAAATAGCAGATTCACTGTATGACTATTTTCTTAACATGTGACCCAGATGACTTCTCTGCCAAAATATACTGGGACATGTTTACACTATAACTTTATCTGTTCTTTATCAGAGATTCTAATTTAATTTGCCATCCTGTATTTTATGTGGTAATCCCAGTTTAGGAAATAAATTAAATAATGTATGGAAAGTTCTTGCCTATATCAGAACTTAACAAATAAGAATTGTCATTTCACCCACTTGCTCAAACATACTCCTAGCATTTTTAACAACAAAGGTAAAAGTATACATAAAGACAACTGGAGATAATAGAGCAAAATAGCAATTTTTAATTGAAGTTGTTGTTGCTGTTAAGAGCCATTGAGTCAGATATGACTGATGGGGGCCCTCTATAGGGATTTAGAGGAGCAGCTGGTAAGCTTGAGCCATCGACCTTGCAACTCAAAACAACTTTGCAGTCCAGCACGTTAATCATCAGTGCCACAAGTTGTTGTTTTTATTAGGTGCCATTGAGTCGGTACCGACCCATAGCAACTTTATGCACAGCAGAACGAAACACTGCCTGATCCTGGGCCAACCTCACTATTGTTGCCACACTTGAGTCCATCGATGCTGCCACTTGGCCAACCAATCTCATTGGGGGTCTTCCTCTTTTTCTCTGACCCTCGACCTTACCCAACATATCCTTCTCCAGAGACTAGTCCCTCCTGACAATATGCCCTAAGTATGAGATATGGAGTTTGGCCATTTTGGCCTCCAAGGAGCACTCTGGCTGCACTTCTTCCAACACTGATCTATTGGTTCTATGGGCAGCCCATGGTACTTTCAATATTCTCCTCCAACACCATAACTCAAAAGCATCAGTTCTTCTACGGTCTTCCTTATTCACTGTCCAGCTTTCACATGCATATGAGGTTATTGAAAATACCATGGCTTGGGTCAGGTGCACCTTAGTCCTCAAGCTGACATCTTTGCTCTTCAACACTTTAAAAAGGTCTTGTGCAGTAAATTTGCCTAATGCAATACATCGTTTGATTTCTTGACTGCTGTATCCATGAGTGTTGATAGTTGATCCAAGAAGAATGAAGTCCTTGACAACTTCAATCTTTTCTCCATTGATAAGAATGATGTTTATTGGCCCAGTGGTGAGGATTTTTGTTTTCTATATATTGAGATGTAATCCATACCAAAGACTGTGCTCTTTGATCTTCATCAGTAAATGTTTTAAGTCCTCCTCACTTTCAACAAGCAAGGTTGTATCATCTGCATATCGCAGGTTGTTAATGAGTCTTCTTTCAATCCTGATGCCACGTTTTTTCTTCATATAACCCAGCTTCTTGGATTATTTGCTCAGCATACAGGTTGAATAAGTGTGGTGAAAGAATACAACCTTGTCGCACACCTTTTTTAATTTTAAACCATTCAGTATTCCCATGTTCTGTTCGAACAACTGACTCTTGGTCCAGGTACAGATTCCTCATAAGCACTATTAAGTGTTCCGGAATACTCATGCTTTGCAATGTTGTCCGTAGCTTGTCATGATCCACACAATCGAAAGCCTTCACATAGTCAATAAAGCACAGATAAACATCTTTCTAACCTTCTCTGCTTTCAGCCAAGATCCACTGGACATCATCAATGCTATCCCTCATTCCATGGCCTCTTCTGAATCCAGCTTGAACCTCTGGAAGTTCCCTGTCAATGTATGATTGTAGCCGTTTTTGTATTACCATTGCAAAACTTTACTCACTCGAGATATCAAAGAGATTGTCTGATGATTTCCACATTCCGTTAGGTCACCTCTCTTTAGCATGGACACAAAAGTGGATCTCTTCCAATCAGTCGGCCAGATAGTTGTCTTCCAAATTTCTTGGCAGAGATGAGTGAGTGCCTCCTGTGCTGCCTCAATTTCTTGAAAGA
>NW_006408587.1:3129721-3165201 GCF_000296735.1 Chrysochloris asiatica
TCCTCACTGGCTTTAGTGGTTGGTGCATAAATTTGAATAATAGTGGTATTAACTGGGCTTTCCTGTAGGCGCATGGATATTATCCTATCACAGACAGCATTGTACTTCATGACTGATCTGGATATGTTCCTCTTCAATTTGTTATTCCCAGTATAGTAAACGATGTGGTCCTCAGATTCAAAAAATGCCAATAGCATTTCATTTCAGCTCACTAATGCCTAAGATTATCGATGTTTGTTTTCCACTTCATTTTTGACAACTTCCAATTTTCCCAGATTCATACTTCGTGCTTTCCATGTTCCAATTATCAATGAATGTTTACAGATGTTTCTCTTCATTTTGAATTGTGCCCCATCAGCAAATGAAGGTCCTGCGGGCTTTTCTCCCATGGGTTTTAATCCATTTGTTTCATCACAGTCTACTCTACTTTGAGGGGGCAGCAATTCCACAGTCACATTTTGAGTGCCTTCCAACTTGAGGGGCTCATTTTCCAGCACTATATCTGACAGTGTTTGTCTGCTATTCATAAGGTTTTCAGTGACTAAATATTCAGAAGTAGTTCATCACACTTTCTTCTGAGTCTGTCTTTGTCTGGAAGTTCATCTGAAACCTGTCCACCATGGGTGACCCTGCTGGTATTTAAATATACCAGTGGCATAGTTTTCAGAATCACAGCAACTCACAAGCCACCACAGTATGACAAACTTACAGGCAAGTGATGCCACAAGAGGACTCTTTAATTGATAGCATGTAGTAATTAATTCAATAGAGGTCCCTAGGTGTATAAATGGCTTGCACCACAGAAGTCATATAGGTACTTTGAACCTGGCCAGTGGTACCTCAGAGAAAAAAGGTCTGGCAATCCTTCTCCATTATAATTACAGCCAAGAAATCCCTATGGAGTAGGTCTACTCTGTAACACATGACTCAGAACTAACTGGACAGCATTAATACTTATGCAATTTCTTTCTCCTTCGATAGTTCTCATAGTGCCTCATCAATAAGTATGCTATAATATTTTATATATTGCATTGAGTACCTTAGCAATTATAGCAAAAAAAAGTAAAGGGGATTAGGGAACACATTTCATATGAAACTTTTGCTTTTCGTTTTAGAGACCAAGTGTGAAGCCCCTTCTGAGTTTCCTAATGGGAAGGCTGAACTGGAGAATGCTACCGGTGGACTGAGCATGTTGTATTCCTGCAACAGAGGCTACAGCCTGGAAGGCGAACCTGAGGCACACTGCACTGAAAACGGAACATGGAACCACCCACTTCCTCTCTGCAAACGTGTGTGGTGACTTTAGGAGATGTGTTACTTTAATTACATTTCTGGATTCATTTCCCAAATTTTTTAAAACACACATTAAACCTCCACTTATAAGAAAAATTGGCCCAGAAAATACAATTAGTGCATATCAAACCCATACCATGGGGTATTTTTTTAAAATCTATTTGCATTATTTATCTTTCCAGTCTTAAAATCAACTTTTAGCAGATTCCTTGTCTGATTACAAGTCCACAGCACTAAGAAAAAATGTGACTTAATGGGAAAAAAGTAAATATAAATGCATAATGATTCCCATTGAGGATGGGAAAAGGCTAAAGAAAGAAAATAAGTTCAAAGCAGACTATTAATCTAATAAAGTATATATAAATGTAGTAAGCAAAGATAATTAGTTAAAACTACTTCTATAAACCCACCACTCATCTGTTAGTTTGTTGTAGGGTGGTGGCTTGTGTGTTGCTGTGATACCAGAAGCTATTCCGCTAGGATTGCAAATACCAGCAGGGCCACCCATGGAGGACAGGTTTCAGTGCAGCTTCTAGACTAAGAAATACCAAAAAGAAAACAAAACAAAACAAAACAAAAACTGATCTACTTCTTAAAAATCTGACCGATGAAAACCTTCAGACTAGTAGCAAAACATTATGTGATACAATACCAGAAGATGTACCCCACAGGTCAGAAGGCACTCAAGTTGTAAACAAAGAATAAGGATCAGCAGCTTAAAAATATGGTGGCTGTGATAGAAACAATGCCAGATAACTCATGATAGAATTTTGCAGGACCTATTCATTGGAAATTTCTTTTTCAACAACATAAATGATGACTATACATGTGGACCTCACCAGATGGAATGCAGAGGAATCTAATAAACTACATCTGTAGAAAAAGATAATGGAGACACTCAATATTATCAGTCAGAACAAGATATGGGGGCCAAATCTGGATCAGATCATCAGTTTCTCATGTGCAAGTTCAAGTTAGAGCTGAAAAAATTCAAGCAAGTTTACCAGAACCAAAATATGGCCTTGAGTATGTTGTTGTTGTTAAGTGCTTTTGAGTCCATTCTGACTCATTGCAACCCAATATAGGGTTTCCAAAGAGCAGATGGTGAGTTTGAACCACCGACCTTGCTGTTCAAACCAACTTTACAGTCCAGTGCTTATCCTAAGCACCATACCAGGATTCACCATTGAATATATCCCACCTGAATTTAGAGACCATCACAAGAATAGATTTGAAGAAAGGCTGTATGCTGGCAGCCAAGAGGCAGGCTTGCAGCATGTGCCCTTTGGTTGTTTAAATGATTATATATTCCTGAGTGTTTTTGTGGACATCCCCAAAAACAAACAAACAAACAAAAAAACCCAGAGGGAATAGAAGTAAATGCTGTTGAATGCACGGAGGAGACTGTAATCACTGCAATGAAATGATGAGTGTAAACCCGAAGTTCTCCCATGTAAACTGTCACTCAATTCACAATAAAAACTTCTTTAAAAAAAAGAATAGATTTGACACATCGAACACTAGTGACTGAAGACCAGATGACTTATAGAATAACATGGAGGACATCATACATGAAAAATACAAAAGGTCACTTAAAAGAGAGGAAAGAAAAAAAAAAAAAAACACCAAAATAAATGTCTGAAGAGCCTCTGAAATGTACTCTTAGTTGCAGAAATCTAAAACGAATAAAAGAAATGAGGAAGTAAAAGAACTGTACAGAAAATTCTAAAGGGCAGTTTGAAAAGACAAAGTGAAGTAATATAATGAAATGCTCAAAGGCCTGGAGTTAGAAAACCAAAAGGGAAGGAACATGCTCAGCATTTTTCTAGCTGAAAGAATTGAAGAAAAAAAATTAACCTTAAGTTGCAATATTGAAGTATTCTATGTGCAAAATACTGAATGATACAGAAAGCATCAAAAAGAGATAGAATATACAAGCAACTATGCCAAAAAGAATTGGTCAATGTTCAACCATTTCAGAATGTAGCATATAATAGAGAACTGATAAAATTGAAGAAAGACGCCCAAGCTGCTCTGAAGGCACTGACAAAAAACAAGTTTCCAGAAATTGACAAGTGCCCATTGAGATGTTTCAACAAATGTGCAACTCTGGAAGCTCTCACTTATCTAGGTCAAGAAATTTGGAAGGCCTGGCCAACATACTGAAAGAGATACATATTTGTGTCCATTCCAAAGAAAAGTGATCCAACAGAATACAGAAATTACCTAACAATGTCATTAAAAGCACATACAAGTAAAATTATACCAAAGATAACTCAAAAATAGTCATAGCAGTACCTCAATGGAGAACTGCCAAAAATCCAAGCCAGATTCATAAGAGGATGTAAAACAAGAAATGTCACTGCTTATGTCAGATAGATCTTGGCTGAAAGTAGAGGATACTAGAAAGGTGTTTACCAGTGTTTTATTGACTATTCAAAGGCATTCAGCTGTGTGTAGGTCTTAATAAACTATAGATACCATTGTGAAGAATGGAAATTATAAGACTGAATTGTGCTCATGCAGAACCTGTACGCAGACTAAGTGGCAGCCGTTCAGATAGAACAAGGAGACACTCCCTGGTTTAAAACCATGAAAGGTATGCATCAAGGTTATATCCTTTCACCATACTCATTTAGTCTGTATGCTGAGCAAATAATCTGAGACGCTGGACTATATGAAGAAGAATGCAACATCAGAATTGGAGGAACACTCATTAACAATCTGCAATATGCAGGTGACACAGCCTTGCTTGCTGAAAGAAAAGCATTTACCAATGAAGATCAAAGACTGCAGTCTTCAATATGGATTGCAGCTCAACATAAAGTAGAGAAAACCCCTCACAATTTAACCAAATAGCAACATCATGATAAATGGAGTAAAGATTGAAGTTGTCAAGGATTTCATTTTACTTAGATCCTAATCACTGCCCATGAAAGCAGCAGTCAAGAAATCAAACAATAAGCAAGAGCTTTTCAAAGTGTTAAAAAGCAAAGGACTAAGTCCTGGTGTGGCACTGTAGGATAAATTCTGGACTACGAACCTCAAGGTCAGCAGTTCAAACCTACCAGCCACTCCTTGGAAACCCTATACTGGGTCACTGGAAGTGCTGACTCAACAGCACTTAATAACAACAAGGTACATGTAACACAAGCAAGCCATGGTACTTTCAGCTACCCTATATGCATGTGAAAGCTGGACAATGAATAAGGAAGATCATAGAAGAATTTACATATTTAAATTATGGTGTTGGTGAAGAATATTGAAACTACCATGGACTGCCATAAAAATGAACAATCTGTCTTGGAAGAAGTACAACCAGAATGCTGCCTTGAAATAAGGATGGCAAGACTTCCTTTGGACCTGTTATGATAAGGGACCAGTCCTTGGAGAAAGACATCATGCTTGGTAAAGCAGAGTGTCATCGAGAACTAGGAAGACCCTCAACAAGATGGATTGTGACAGTGGGCTCAAACATGGAATGACTGTGAAGATGGCACAGGACTTGGCAGTATTCGTTCTGCAGTACACTGCGTCTCCACCAGTCAGAACTTACTCAACAGCACCCATCAACAATAGGAGCTTAAGTCAGCACAATACTCACAGCAAGATGTAAATCAAGAAAGCTTTGCATAGTTTTTATAGTATTTTAATGGTGTGGTGCTGTAGGATCAGCACTGGACTGCAAACCACAAGGTCAGCAGTTCAAACCCACAAGCTGCTCCTTGGAAATCCTATAAATGTTGGTATGGGTCAGAACCAACTTGACAACACTTAACAATAACAACAATGCCAATAACTAGACTTTTAGGATTCTGCTAGAGACTACCAATCTCACAAACATTGAAAATAAAATGGAAATTGTATGAAATACACTGGTCTGCAAGCTCAGTTTGAACTGCAAGATCAGTGGTTCAAACTCACAAGTTGCTCCCTAGAAATCCTATACAGGGTCGCTATGAGTCAGAACTGACTCTGTGGCACTTACCAACAACATTGACATGTATGTGTGTTATACACTTGTACTTAGGAATCCCAGTATTATCATTCATTTTTATCAATGTTGTTGCTAAGTGCCATAAAGTTGGTTCTGACTCATGGCAACCCTGTATAGGGTTTCTGAGGAGTGCTTGCTGGGTTTGAATCAACAAACTTGAGGTTCAAACTGTGGTCCAATGCTTTATTCTACAGTGCCACACCAGGACTGCTATTTTTTATCAATAAGCCTTGTGAACTCTATAATTTGATTTCCAGTATTGTGTCCCCAGGAGTGTGGATCGAAAGCCATAGTGAAGTCACTTAGAAATGTCTGATAGTTAGAGAACCAGCCTTCTGAAGAATGTTCAGTAAGAGTAACTTACTCTACTTTTTTAATATTCTTCCAATATTTAGGGAATATATGATACTTCTGTTGATTTCTAGCATGCATTTTGTTTCCCTAGTCTGACCAGTAAAACAATTAAAAATGTTATTGGTCAGAATTTCAGACTCACTCTTCAATTTACCACCTTAATATTTTAGAATCATGCATTAGTGCTTGAATAGCTTGATGCTTTCAAATCTTATCTGATTTCATCCTTACAAATAATTCCAGTGAGTTCAAAACAACCCTACTTTTAATGTTTGAAGGGCTATACCTTTAATTCTCAAATTATCATTATTGAGTACCTAGCTCTGATAGTGGTTACAAGTCAGGCTACTAACCTCAAGGTCAGCAGTTCGAAACTACCAGCCATTCCACGTGAGAAAGATGAGGCTTTCTGCTCCCGTAAAGATTAACAGCCTCAGAAACCCTATAGCTGCTGTTCACTATGAGTCGGAACCGACTCCATGATACACAACCACCACCACCATCTCTCAGAATGCTAATACTCTGCCTTACAAGAAATAAAGCAAGCATTTCTTTTTTTTTTTTTAAACAGCAAATCTGTGCCCTGTTCCTTTTGTGATCCCAGAGAATGCTCTGCTATCTGAAAAGGAATTTTATGTTGACCAGAATGTGTCTATCAAGTGTAGGGAAGGCTTCCAGCTCCAAGGTGAAGGCATCATTACCTGCAATCCCGACGAGACCTGGACACAGACGAACGTCAAATGTGAGAGTAAGTCAGCAGGTGGAACCCTGCCAGTTTCCGTGTCAATGTTCTTTCTCCCGTCTTTATTTCAAAGCCAGTAAGGAGCTCTGGTAGCATAGTGGTTACGAATCGGGCTGTGAACCTTAAGGTCAACAGTTTGAAACTACCAGCTGTTCCATGGGAGACAGATGAGGCTTTCTGCTCCCGTAAAGATTTACAGCCTCGGAAACCCTGTACAGGGTCGCTAGGAGTCAGAACAGACTCCACAGCACATAACCAACCACCAATTTCATGGTAGATATTTAGATCTCTGTCCTCTCATGGTTCCACACTACAAGTATTTATTTAATTTCTATTTTTATATCTTTTTTATGTAAAAATATAGATACAAAATTATATCTTATGGGATATCCCAGAATTCCTTCCCTGATCCAGATGGTTACTGGGCACCTACTAAGTAAGCCCCAAGCACCTTTGAGGAAGGTGTCCAGGTGGCAACAATGAGCAAGGTAGATATGTCTCCTGTCCTTCCTGAGCTAAACCATAAACTTGTAAAACTCAAAAAAAAAAAAAAAAAAAAAGATTCTTGAATTCCAAACAATTTCTTTTTAATTAAAAGAGAAAAGAAAAATCTTTTCAGAAATAGGTTATACCTTATCTAACCAGGAGTCGCTGAATGGATTTTCAAATGTGATTTTCTAAAGAATGAGAAAGATGTAAATTATAAAGATATTCAGCTTTCTATGAGATTCTTCAAACTACCCTTTAGCAAGCTACAATGTTTCCCAACACAAAAATTCGTTCTGAGCTTGCATAAGAAATGCCTATTTGAAGGCTATGGAGACTTTCTGTAATCAGAGAAGTTCTGGGTTTGAAATCTGTTTTCTAAACTTTAGCCCTAAACTTGTGCTGGTGCCCAAATTCTCAGAGCCTTGGCTCTATCACCAATAATATCTATGTTACGGGCTTATTTTGAAGAGTAAGTGAATTGGTGTATATGAGCATTATTTTTTGATTGCTGTTGTTGTTAAGTGCCGTGGAGTGGGTGTCGACTCATAGCAACCCTGTATAGGGTTACCAGGCAGCTGGTGAGTTTGAACCTCCAACTTTATGGTTCAAACCGATCTTTTGATAGAAGAGATTAACAAAAGCCCAAGTCCCTGAATCTTCATTTGCAGCCTACCACAGGATTAGAATTTTGATTTTATTCCAGGTAAGTATGCACTTTACTGTTGCTGGGATTTAGGTCCCAAAAATTTACGTAGTCTCCCCCTAGAGAAAGGGGAAGGACTAGCTACGTATAAACCGGAAATTTCCCTTTGAACCTCCTGTCTAGTTTAAAGCCACCAGCCTAGACTAGAAACAGTCAAATGACCTGATTCTAATCACGTGTCCTCATATTGGTCTTGGCACTCTGAGACTTGCCTTTTAGACCACGGAAAGCAAGAACAAAAGAAGACATACACTAGTTACAAATGTTCTTTCAATGCACACTTAGCTATTCCTCAATATTTCTGAAAGGGTCAGGGGCTCCCTTGGCGAGCGGGAGACAGATTCCATTGTTATTATTCTCAATGCGTCTTTTGCCTGTTTTATTAGACAAATCTTTGGCTTAAAACAAAATATCTTTCCCTCATCTGAGCAGCAAATCACCTCATTCTTTTCACCTAAAATTTATCCCCATAGCCAGTGATTAAAATATAGTGTGCATAGAAATCACCCAGGGATTTCCATAAATGTGCATTTTTTTCAAGAACCCATGGTGATTTCCCGATACCAAAAATTCATTGCAGTCAAGTTGATTCCAACTCACGGCAACCCTATAGGAGAGGGGAGACTGCCTCAGAGGATTTCCAAGTCTGTATTCGTTACAGGAACGAGACAGCCACATCTTTCTCCCTTGCAGTAGCTGATAGTTTCAAACCACTTACTTTTCAGTGAGCAGCTGAGTGCTTAGCTACTGCAACACCTGTGTTTCTGATCTTTGATAACCATTTCTCTAAACCAACCATGATCTTTCTACTTGCTATTTTCCAAACCTGGAAACTCTTTCCCTCTGACCCACTCACTCAACCTTTATAATCCACTGGCATCAAGTCAACTCCAACTCATTGTAACAGAGTAGAATTGGTCTCTAGGGTTTCCAAGGCTATACAATATTTATGAGAGCAGACAGCCTGTTCTTTCTCCCTAGTACCAGCTGGTGGGCTCGAACTGCTGACCTTGAAGTGAACAGCCCAATGCATAACCCACTATACCACCAACCTTTATGTAGTTGTTAAGTGCCGTCGAGTCAATTCCAATTCATAGCAACCTGCGATAGGTTTTCCAAAGCTGTGCATCTTTGATGGAACAGAAAGCCTCATCTTTCTCCTGTGGAGGAGCTGGTTCGAATGCAGCCCAGTACTTATTGTACTGTAGTCCCCCCAACCTTTATAGCCAAGTCCAAGAGCAGCTCTCAGTGTGAATGTTACTCTGACAATCCTAAGCATAATTAGACATATTCACCTCAGTGTTTCTACAGTCCTGGTGGGGCTCTGTAAGATAAGTGCAGGACTGCAAGTTCGTTTGAACCACAAAGGTCGCCAGTTCAAACCCACCAGTCGTTCCTTGAAAACCTTATACTAGGTCGCTATGAGTCTCAATCAACTCCATGACAATTATCAATGTCAACAGTGTTTGTCCAGGTGTCCACGTCTCTACTACAGCTCTTTTTAAGTTGAGTCCCAGGATTTCTCTGTCTTCCCCCATTTATCTAAGCAAAAGCACATTTTCTTCATCTGTTTCTTCCCGTTTCTGATATAAATTAGATTACCTGACTAATTAAATGGATGTTTAATCAATCTTAAGTTAAAAGGAAAATTTAGAAAAATCTTATAAATGGAATCCATCCCCTTTGAAATAGTATTATGTCACCAAGGTGAACTTTTAGAATACAGTGCCTAAGACATCTCATCCTAAAGTCAGACTTAGGCAAACTGGGTATTGATTTTAAAGTCAAGATTCCCCATCCTCACTTCATGATTCACCCCAGAATAATCCACCTATAAAATTCTTATAACAAAATTAGTTATAGTTTTTATTTAAATATACAGCACGACCCATTTATGAGAAAGAATTATCATAATCTAACATAGATCCCAAAAGTTACAAGTCACTGTTTTATAGTCTTACAAAAGAGAGAAACTAACATGAAACTTTGAATGTCTTCATCCTCATCAAGGAGTCCTGGTGTGGCCATACAGGTTAATGCGCTGGACTGCAAGGTGAGTTTGAACCACAAGGTTGGTGGTTCAAACTCACCAGCTGTTCCTTGGAAACACTATGCAGAGTTGCTATGAGTTGGAACTGACTCAAAGGCACTTAGCAACAGCAATCCTCATCAAGATGTGTAAATTGAATACCAACAGTCTGGAAGCAATATTCATTCATTTACTCATTCTTTAAACATATGCCAGATGCTCTTATAGACCCTGAGAAAGCATCCCTGATACAGTCTGAATGATCCTTAATAAAATAGACCACAAACCATCAGTATACTTCTTCTCTTCTGATTCCAGAAGCATCCTTCATTGAAGTTTTCTTGCAGCTATCTCTTTGAAGATGTACAAGAACTCATTCTTGGTGTAACTGGGAAGAATACTAATTTTATCAAACAATATGTAGGTATTATATAGGTGAAAGCATTATCTTAATGTAGTTTATGTTTGCTTTCCTCTAGAAATCTCTTGTGGTCCACCAGCTCACGTAGAGAACGCAATTGCTCGAGGAGCACATTATCAATATGGCGACATGATCACCTACTCATGTTACAGTGGATACATGTTGGAAGGTTCCCTAAGGAGTGTTTGCCTAGAAAATGGAACCTGGACATTACGTCCTACTTGCAGGGGTAAGAAAATGTTTAAATGGTTATTTTTTAGTGCCACTAATGATCGTGACAGCACGTGACGACAGCAACAACTCCCAGGTAGGGAGAACAACAATATCTGCAATGGTAAGTAGTCACTATGGGACATGGCATATTGGCTGCTGTGAGTATCTGGGTGTGCTAGGTTTCAGATTTCTTCAGGACTTATCAAAAAATAAACACTGCAATGAAAGGAGCCAGCAAAATGCCACACTTCTCCATTTGCGGAAATTCCTTCTTGAGATTCAGTTATATTTCTCTTCCTTAAAGCTTGAGTCAAGGAAACACATGTATATGAAATATAAATGAGCAATCCTACCTTCTGACAACTACCTTCCAAATCCCCTAGATTTATAACCCATTTTCCTCCCTTTCCAGCTGTCTGTCGATTCCCATGTCAGAATGGAGGTATCTGCCAACGTCCAAATGCTTGTTCCTGTCCAGATGGCTGGATGGGGCGCCTCTGTGAAGAGCGTGAGTCTATCCTCAAACCGCACATACTGGGTTTTCAAATCATACTTCGAGTCTGGGTAATTTGCTCACTCAGGAAAAGTGCAAGTCTTTGGATTTAATGGTAGGAGGAATTCATTTGTTTCAATCCTTGGAACAGACCAGACAGAGTACATGGAGTTGGTCTAAATATGTCCATAGGTTGCAGAAACCCTAGAATATTAACTTGGCAATAACACTAATCAGCATCCATTCAAAACCATTTCTACATACTTTCTGGAACAAATTTGTGAGTCTTCTTGGAAAAGAACTTGTAACACAGAACTTTCGCAGCTTTCTCCTTCTCTTATGACCGGTTTGTGTGCTATGCTACTCATTGCTGTAGCTGGCGTTAATGGTCAGCTCTGCATAACACTGAACTTTACAGATAATAGCTGCCACCCATCTGTCACTCTTTTTCTTTAAGGATAACTCCTTCCATTTAAGAAAATAAGGCACGTTGGCATTCCTATGTAATTGGTAGATTAATTTGGGATTTGGGTCCACAAAGAAGTACTTTGAATTTCCAAAGGAATGTAAATTTTTTATTTTATGTACATTTTAAATTTCTCAACTGCACTTTGTTTCAGTGTCTTTTAAAACTAATATGAAAATAGAATAGTTTCATACTTCACTTCAGTTGGAAGGGTTACCTACAAAAGAGCTTAGTAAAACTAAGCTCTTATTCCTCAGAAGAAGCCAAGCAGACAAGAAGACAATGGACTGACGTATATAAAACTCTGGAGGAAAAGAATTGCCAAATAAGAATCATATATTCAGCAAAACTGTTCATCAAATATAATGGCGAAATTAGGTCATTTTCAGACAAACAAAAGAATTTGTAAAAACGACCAACCTTACAAATACTACAAAATGGAGACAGAAAATCAACAACAGCAAACCTGTGACCACCAGGCATGAAAATATCACTTATACTTAACCCAGTAAAACACACCTACAAGACTGAGAAGAGCGAACCAGAGCTATAGTTGCAACAATAACAGCAGCAAAAACGTGCTACAAAATGAGGGAATCATGTGGTTACAGAACTGCCAAATGAAAAGGAAATAAAATAGATTTGAAGAAAAAATAAAATAAAATAAAAATAAATAAACCTGGTAACAAGACCCGCACTGACCTGGAAAAACTTCCGGAGCGGAGGAGAGGGACCAGCAAGAAGTGGTGACGACCGGAGGCACCTGGTAACCACCCGGGCTGAGTGGCCCCGCTACACGCACAAAGCGCTTCAGCTGCACAGGGCGCCATTTTCTGAAAGTGCCGTGTCTTTCTACCACGGAACAGCTGGTAGATTTGAGCTGCTGACCTGTGCTACCAACGCTAGTCCTAACCATAACCCTAATAAATGAAATCCTAGACCTTAACAGCAAGGTGGTTATGAGTCAGACTGCTAAATTCAAGGTCAGCCCCAATTATACCTTCCAGCCCAGGGTTCCCAGGTTTGATCTGAGAATCTGAGTAATGCTGAGTCCAAAGACTCAGGAGGGTTTCTCTCAGGGTACCTCAGTGCAGACCTGGCTTAGTGACTTAGCTCATTACACTGTGCTTACCCTCTCAATTCACCTGCACAGAAATCATCTGAGGAATGCAGTTAAACTGCAGATTCTGATTCAGTAGGTCTGGGGTGGGACCTAAGAGTCTGCACTTCTAACAAAGTCCCAGGTGATGCCAATGCTGGTGGGTTGTTACTTGGATTCTCAAAACAGTAGACAATCTCACTTTAAACAGACAAATGACTTTTAAAAGAGCTCAGTGATTTCTCCTAGGAGTAATCATTGCTGTAGAGGGTGGGGAGGAGACCTGACTCCACAGAAATAGAGGTTGAGAGGTCCCAAAGCTACTAACAGGATGCCAACACCAGCCTGCAGTTATAACCCATCTGATTCCAATTCCCACATTTACTTTAAAACAAGAAGAGAGCTTCCACTCTGCCAAACCCTCTTATAGCAGTTTGTTTCATTGGAAATGGAAATTTGAAATGACACTAAGTGGAGAACATTCTGTTTGTTCTGTGAAGAGCCAAGACAGACCACTTAGCAGACATCAATTAGAATGTGTCCTTACCAAAGGAGAGCATGTAGCGTCATTACATGGGGCTAAGGGGTTTGACTTACTTCCCTCTTGGTGTTTTCCCAATGATACTGATTAGTAAGCACAATACATGGGGAAAGTTTATCAAGTAGGTCAGGTGAGGTATTTCTCCTGGAAAGTGTTTTTTGACTACTTGGACATATCTGAGCTTGTGTATTTTGATCAGATCCTTTTTTATCCCCTTTTTAGCAATATGCATTCTTCCGTGTCTGAATGGTGGTCGCTGTGTGGCTCCTTATCAATGTGATTGCCCCTCTGGTTGGACTGGGTCCCGCTGTCATACAGGTAGGCTTCCTCTCATGATTTGTTTCATTGGTGACTTAGCTCCAGGAAGCCCCAGATGACAATGATGAATAGGACTCAGATTCAGATGTAGTGATGATATTAAAAGAATCCCAAAGGGTACAGGAGTGGCACTGCAGATTAATGCATTGGGGTGCAAGGTCAGTTTGAACTGCAAGGTTGGTGGTTCAAGCTCACCAGTCACTCCTTGGAAACGCTATACAGAGTTGCTCTGAGTCAGAAGGGACTCTGTGGCACTTAACAACAACAAAGGGATACTGGAAAGTCCTGGTGTGACACTGTAGGATAACACTGGACTGCTAACCACAAGGTTGGTGGTTGAAACCTACCAGTTGCTCCTTGGAAACCCTATGCAGGGTCACTATGAGTTGGAACAGACTCAACAACACTTAACAAGTGGTGCAGGAACTACTCAACATGGCCAATTGAATGGTGGTCTGGATGCTGAACTATATCTCTGCCTCAGAGGTACTTTTATGGATTGTGTGCCAGACAACAGTATCTAAACAGATGTAGTTTATCATTGGTCTTCTTCATGCTATCTGCTCCATTGTGCAAAATGTAAAGAAAACATTACACAGAGATTCAAAAGAATCTTTGTTTTAATCTTAATGAATTTAAATGACTAAGTTGTGGTATCTGTAACAAGGCTCTAAATAAAGATGTTTTTTAAGTTAAAGTGAAAACATTCATCAAAGAGATGGTACCTTATCATACAGAACAGTAACAAATTGTGATTGATTGATTAACAAGCACATCTCCAAGTTAACCCTTATAAACGTAAGTACTTATCTCATTGTACTTTGAGATCGCTTTAATTACTGTTTATCTATCTCATTTTCCCACTAGACTGTATACCACTTGAGGGCAGAGATGTTTCTTTGTCATTTTTATATTCCTAGTGCTTAGCATAGTGCCTGAATATGAGAGGGGTTTTTGGTTTGGTTTTTAGTAAATGTCCGATGAAACAATCAGTTAGAAATGACAGGTTTTTGTTTGTTTTTTAAACTTTTTTAATGTACTGAATTTTTAGATAACTTTAAAAAATGAGATTTGCTATAATTATTTAGTATAAATTTCAACACTTCAGCATGCATCACGTAAATTATACTTACACCACCTCCCCAAAGGGGTAAAAGTCAGAGCAGAACAGGCTAGCTAACACCAGTGTTTGTCATGAGCACTGAAACTGGACCAACCATATACATTAGCTTCAAAACAAGCACATTTTTGAGAGTGAAAAGGTGATGATATTAATAACTAACTCAGGGAAATGTGAGTGAAAAGGACTATCAAAGGCCCAAACTGAGGCATGCAGGGATGTAGAAGAGAAGACATATGTAGATATGTTGTTGTTGTTGTTTTTATGTACTGTGGAGTCGGTTCCAACTCATAGCAACCCTGTACAGGGTTTCTGAGACTGTAAATCTTTACAGGAGCAGAAAGCCTCATCTTTCTCCCGCAGAGCAGCTAGTAGTTTCAAACTGCTGACCTTGCAGTTCGCAGCCCGATTCGTAACCACTACACTAATATTTGTAGGGGGAAAAGTATGCAGAAGATGCTCAGTAAGAGTAGTCGTTGCTCTTAATGCCATCCAGTCAGTTCCGGCTCATAGCAACCCAGTATAGGGTTTCCAACTAGTGAGTTTGAAAGGCAGACCTTGTCATTCAAACTGACTTGCAGTCATGGGCTTATCCTACAGCTCCACACTAGAAGTCCACAGCAAGAGAGGTAGTCCAAAATGGAACCTTGGCATCACCAACATTATAGGGAAGGAAAAAGATGTTAATATTTTAGTCAGGGAAGTAAAAGAATGATTTATTTGTTAGTAAAATCAGTTGCCACTAAGTCAGCATGCTCTTGAAAAACAGTAATTTTTTTGTTTTTATATTGTTGTTCTTAAATGTTGTCAAGTTGGTTCCGACTCATAGCAACCCTGTATAGGTTTACTGAGGAGTGGCTGGTGAGTTTGAATCGCTGATCCTGTGATTCAAACCGACCGTCCTGTCCGGTGCATTATCCTGCAGTTCCACATAGGGTATTGTTTTTATTGTGAGGTTGTTCCAAGATCGGGCAGTGTTTCCTTCTGTTGTGTATAGGATTGCCATGAGTCGGTACTGATTCAATGGTACCTAACAAAAACAACAGGGTGTTTTTTACCAAAACAATCCTTCTTTTGGTAATTTCCTTTTTTTTTAAAATTGCACAAAGCAACAACCTTCTGCCCTATGTTTACTCTGAACGCACCAAAAAAGGTTCTGAAGAGCAAAACCTGATGTTTTAGTTCTTGCCTAGCTCTTCCCATGCAGCACTTCTCAAGTGTCCAGTACTTGCTTAGCAGGTATTTTTTCCCATACCTGAAAAAATGCAAATGAATTATTTTTAAAGTATCGTTTGTTCATATCTCACTAAAGATGGGTTTTCCATGTGGGGAAGGTCCTGCCTCTCCATGCAATGATGAGACTGAACTCTTTCTTCTTTTCTAGCTTTCCCCTAACATGTTGTACTATCTTCCTATGGGAAGTTCATCTTTCTTTTTGATAACCTGTTCATCACCTAACAAATAGACATTCTCCAGATAAAGAGTTTTCTCACCAAATACAGAGGCATTTTTTAATTATCCATTATTTTAGACAATCCACATACCTGATGTATTGTGGCTAGAGTTCATGTTTAACTTAACCACTTAATCAGTCAGAGTATGTTGCTAACTTTTCCTAAAGAACCATATAACCTAATCAAGCATATGAAGAAAATTTAAAGTTTTAAATAGTAAATGTGCCAAATTGGCTGAGACAGAAATCAGTGTGCGCTTGGAGCAATCAGCAATGGTTTCATTAAATGGGTAGAACTTAACCTGCGACTTAATTATGAAAATGTATCAGCAGAAAGGAACAGGGGAGGTCAAACAGAGTGGCAGAAATGGATAATATAAACAATATATAAGGAATGGAAGCTAGAACAGGAAGTACAGCAAACCTTATTCCATATGCCTCCACAGACATCTTCAAAATTGCAAAGCTTTAATTAAATAATGCATGAATTTTTCATCCCAGCTGTTTGCCAGTCCCCTTGCTTAAATGGTGGAAAATGCGTCAGACCAAATCGATGCCATTGTCTCTCAGCTTGGACAGGACATGACTGTTCCAGGTAAGACAATAAAAAATAAATGATTATAGAGTAAATAGTGACATCCAATTCCATTTAACTTATCCCATGAAAAAGAAAGGATTTCTAACTTGAGTGTAGGCATTGTGTGTGTGTGTGAGTATAATCATTGTGTGTATCTATAAACACACTATGAGATACACTTTCTAAATCTGAACCAAAATCAAAGCTGAGAAATTGTTCGAGGTTGGCATATATGACAATGATATCTGAAAAATGAACATCCTTCTTGAATGGATGGTTGTCTCCTTCATATGCAATAAATCAAAAAAATAAACTCTATATATTTTTGAAAACTAGTACATAAATATTCATTTGAATTCTTAATTACAAAAAAGTATTGGAATTGATAAAAAATTATTTTCAAAGTAAAAAACTGTTTGATTTGTACTTTTCAGTAAAGACATGTGTAGTATCAGTTACTACAAGAAAACTTAAGTGAAAATAGGTTCTGTTAGTTTTTAATTTCTGACTAGATAAATATCATAACTGAGAAATTATTATTATAAAAATCGACCAGAAAAAAGTAGTTAAAAGATAACTTAAACCTTTCTAAGCCTCAGAAAGTGTTAGACATAGTTCACTATACCAGAGAAAAAAGACTTTCAGTATTAAAACCATGTCTTCACAATTTTCACAATGGTAGGATGCTACTAGCTCAATTTCAAGACTTTCAGTGTGAGTCCTTGCATTATATCATTTATATTCTAGAATGTACATTTAGGAATCATTAAAATCAAATGGATCTTTCCATATTCTTTTTTTTAAAGAATAAATTCAATTAACTAAAAATAATTAATCATTTTCCATTTTCCTTTTCATTTGTATTGGAGTATCAGAGAAACTTACAAAAACAAAAGGCTATTAAAATAAAAACGTAATTTAAAAATCTGTCTTGTGCCAATTAATTTCCTCATATCGCAAGTATATGCCATCTCTGCAGATAGCAAAAATAAACTGAGCCCCAAAGAGCAAATTTGGAATGGAAAGTATATTTACGAGCTGCCAAGATAAGGATTATACTTCCATCAAAGAGCAGAGTAGATAAAATGTAAGAAGATAAGAGGCAAGCTATAAAGTAATGCTTTTTTTCTTTCTTTTTTAAGTTTCACTAATTAGAAGGCAGACAAGTATTAATTTGAGTAACAGGAAAGGCAATATGTAATATGGAGGAAACTAGCACAAAATGAT
This sequence comes from Chrysochloris asiatica, assembly GCF_000296735.1. Taxonomy (NCBI): domain Eukaryota; kingdom Metazoa; phylum Chordata; class Mammalia; order Afrosoricida; family Chrysochloridae; genus Chrysochloris; species Chrysochloris asiatica. The sequence goes on from NW_006408587.1 coordinate 3,147,257, forward strand.
CAAGGCAAAGAAAGGCTGTGGGAGGAACACAAGAGTTAAAAGCAACACCATCCAAAGTGTAACTATTGGTCGCCATGTGTGGAAGAAAGAAGAGTAATGAGAGCTTCAAGCATCTTGATGAAGATGCTTGGAATCAATTGGTCCAACAGACTAATGTAACATGAACATCGGTCTCCACGACTCTGATTTCCAAATAACTAGATGGTGCCTGTCTACAACTACCGACGGCTCTGAAAGGGGTCACATTAAAAGTTCCCAGATAGAGTAGGATAAAATGTGTAAGAAAACTAAAAATTATTAATATTTTTTTTTTTGTTTTTTAAGACCAGTTTACTGGTCAGAAAAAGACTGAAGGAACCTGAGACTACAGTCCTCGGCCACCCTTCAGGTCTGTGAAGAATTCACCCTCATGGCCCAATTTTCAGTCAAGCAGTAGATAGTGTAGAGAGAAGACAACAACACTAGTAAGGTGTGCTCACCGTGGCATGACAAATCATTCAAAATAAAATAGGCAACATTTATTTACGGACAAAGTTGAGAATGGGTAGAAAGGTGGGAGGAATGAGTGATATATATATATACACACACAATGCTTATACTCAAGCTAGAAATACTTTTTTTCATGAAACTGTTCAAAATAGAAAGCACAATACAGGTTTACAAATTAATTGGGTTTTAAAACTCATTTCTCACTCCTGTGATTGTGAGTACCTTAAAGAATATATATACCCCTAGCACCTAATACGGGCACAAAAATAGATGTTCAGTAAATATTTGTTGACAGATGGGGCAATTTTCTGGCACCCTGAGAACTAGGGGAGAAATGCCTTTCACATCTATTAAATCCTTCAACATGTCACCTTCTCTATAGATGACTAAGACCAATCATGTCTTGCTCCCAGATAGTTCAAATGTTAAGAAACTATGTGCATCTTCAGAAATTTATCGTTCACAAATGCCTTAAATAAAACTTCAGACTGTTTAAATGTAGGAGAAATTCAGGTTCACCTGGTCCAAATCCCTTGTTTTGCAGGTAAGAGGATTATGAGACAGAAAACTTCTGACAACACTAGGATAAAATTCAGGTCTCCTGATTCTAAGATCTTGTCATAAGTTACCACTGTCTCCATGCTTCTTAGTTCCCTCAAGAAAGGTCCCTCATCCCTATAAACAATAATATAGATAATACTCAAGTGTCTAAGACATTCAGTCTTTTTATAAATGCCCCCAAAAGAGCTGGTAACTCTTCTAGTCTTCCGAATCTCTGTGTTTTCTAGGAAAAGGAGGACTGGGTTTTAACCACTGTGAAACCAACTGGCCCTCCCCAAAGCAGGATCATCTCCACCTGGGAGAGCCTGGACCTCCTGACACTCACAGAAAGAAAGTCCGACATGGTGCTGGATCTTGATTTATTTAGTAAACTTGTTCTTTTCAGTTTACTTTTTTTCATTTTGTGATACATATTTTTTTTTATTTTGTGTTATTCTTTGTGACTTATTTTTATATGTTTCCACTCTTAAATATGCCTGTATTTTCTATATTAAAAATATATTCAATAGATGCTGCTCCATCTTCACAAAATGTACAGATTCTGCTGCCCTTTGGGAAAGTTCCTAGTACACATTTTTATTCAGTTACATAAAATGATTTTTCAATTAAAATATATTTTACTAGTAAATAACATTTTGCTGGACAGTGCCATTTTCTGAGGTGGCCAGGGAATAAAACATCCTAGTTCTCTTTCAGCTTTGCCACTGGACAACACTGGATCACATGTAATGCTCCCAGAGATCACAATAAAGGAGATGCCTTCATTCCAGACATTTGTAACAATAAATGTTTCTTCTAATGAGAGAGTAACTATTGGCCGCAGGATGCAGTCTGGGTTCTGAGGGCAACCTGGCTAGTTCCTTTCCCAAAATTTAGTAGGCCTCAACTCAGGATAGGAGAGGGAAAAAACACAAAGAACATGGTTCACAGATTAAAGTGCACCCTTTCCTTCTCACAACTACAATAAGAAATTGAAGAACGAGAAGACGAACAGAGAGCCCCTTCTTGAATATAATCTTACATCTCACTGCTTTAGGAAAAAGGAGGTAGGAAAAGGACAAATGGGAAAGAGACAAATGGTCCCCAGAGCTGTGCTACTGACCCCACCTACAAAAAAATAATTGAGGCTGCCCAAGGGAGGCCTGAGCTGCCCACAGACCCTGCTGCTTCATCGACCTCCATAACTATACTTCTTCCATGGCTAACTTTCCCCAGACTTCTGAAAATAGAGCACAACATTCCTTTTTTCTTTTTTTAATGAGAAACATTAACCATCTCTCCTCCATTCTCTGGGAGTGTGACTCCCACACAGGGAGTGTGGTGCATGGTGGCCCTGGGAAGAAATGTAGAGATCTCAGATCTACCTTAGGGATAAATGAAATCAAATATTCCTCACCTACCACTTGCCTCTTAATGGAAAAGACCTTGATTCTTTTAGTGGAACCCTTCATTTCCCTCAGCCATTGACTCTTCTCTACCTTTCTGCTGATATTCATTCTCTTGGCCAATCTTTCGTGTAAACGAGTATACTCTTCAATCAGTTTATTTGTACTCCATTAACTTCCCCTGGTGTAGCTTTGTAGGATAAGCAATGGACTGCTAACTACAAGGTCAGTAGTTCACACCCACCAGTCACTCTTGGAAACACTATAAAGGGTTGTTATAAATCAAAACTAACTTGACAGTACACAACAAAAAACAAACTTCCTTGGCTTCTAAAGAGCATTCTGGCTACACTTCTTCCAACACAGTTTTGTTTGTTCTTTTGGCAGTCTGTGGTACTTTTAATATTCTTCCACAACACCATAACTCAAATGCATCAATTCTTCTACAAACTTTCTTATTGTCCAAATTTCACATACATAAAAGACTATTGAAAATACCATGGCTTGGATCAGGTACACCTTAGTCCTCAAACTGATATCATACTCTTAGAAAATTTTAAAGAAGTCTTGTGCAGCAGATTTGTCTAATGCAATAAATAGGTCCTTTGATTTTCTTGACTGCTACTACCATGAGTGTTGATAGTGGATCTAACCAAAATGAAATCTTTGACAACTTCAATCTTTTCTCCATTTATCATGATGTTATTTACTGGTCCAGTGGTGAGGAGTTTTGTTTTCTTTACATTGAGGTACAACTCATACTGTATGTAGCTTGTGGTCTTTGATCTTCATCAGTAAGTATTTTAAGCCCTCTTCGCTTTCAACAAGCAAGATTATATCATCTACATATCTCAGGTTGTTAATGAGTCTTCCCCCAATCCTGATGCTATGTTCTTCATGTGATCAAGTTTCGGGGATTATTTGCTCAGCATACAGATTACATCAGTATGGTGAAAGTATACAACCCTGGTGCACACCTTTGCTGATTTTAAACCATTCAGTGTCCCCTTGTTCTGCTCTAACAACTGCCTCTTGGTCTATGTACAGGTTCCTCACAATTAAGTGTTCTGGAATACTCATTCTCCACAATGTTATCCAAGCTTGCCATGAACCACACAATCGAAAGCCTTTGTGTAGTCAATAAAGTACAGGTAAACATGTTTCTCATTAAAAAAAAAAAAAAAAAAAAAACTTCCTAAAACAAAATAGCCTGGTGCCACAGCAGTTAAGTGCTTACCTAAAAGTTAGCAGTTCAAATCTACCAGTCACTCTGCTGAAGAAAGACATGTCAATCTTCTGTAAAGATGGTAACTTGGAACCTCTATGGGGCAGTTCCACTCTGTCCTATAAGATTACTATGAGATGTTACGGACTCAACACTAATGGAGTTTTTTGGAAGTGCCAAAATATGTTAATTTATTTAAAATCATTTAAAAAATAGAATAAAACTCAAAATTATTCACAGCTAATTAATAAAAAAATAGAGTAAGATGGTACCAGAAAACTTAAGCTAAGGAAATCTACTGAAATTGAAAATAAAATTCAGTTATGAACATGTACATATTAAGTATGATTTATGCTACACTTGTGAAAGATAAAATTTGACTCATATTTTTAAAGTCAGTCAAATTAGTCATATTTGAAGACAATATAAGGAAGTCAAGTGCCAAATGAGTGATAATTTCAACAATCTACAAATGTTGAAATGACCCACAGAGCAATAATAATAAAAATAGTTGAATGATGTTATTTTTAAAACCTTTTTTAGCACTAGGTATAAAAATTTTTGAAGTATCCAACAAACTGAGAAATAGTATAAATATTGAGTAATACCTGCTAAACTAATACCACTATGGAGTCCTGGTGTGGCGATGTAGGATAAGCACTAGACCCCAAGGTCAGTTTGAACTGAAAGATTGGCAGTTCAAACTCACCAGCCCCTTCTCAGAAACCCTATGCAGGGTCACTATGAGTCGGAACCAACTCAACAGCATTTAACAAAAACAATGATACCATTCTGATGCAAAAATTTATCAGAGACAAATAAATAAGCAGCATTAAATAAATCACATTTTTATAGCTGTCATTTATTGAACAACTACTATGTGCTAGCCAGCCACTGTACTGGTTGTTTAAAGACATCATTTCTTTGAATCCTCATAGCAATCTTTGTGAGGTATGTGTTGTTATCTCTATTTTATAGGTGAGCAAAGTGAGACTCTGAGAAGTCAAGTGTGTGCAGTGGAGTTGATTCTGATGCATAGTAATCTGTTGTTGCTGTGTTAGGTGCCAGCGAGTCAATTCCAACTCATAGTGAACCTGTGTAGCATTTCCAAGGCTGTTAACCTTTATGGGAACAAAAAGCCTCATCTTTTTCCCATGGTGGGTTTAAACTGCCCATCTTGTGATTAGCAGTCCAGGGCTTTCCTTCTAGTGTCACCAGTACTCCTTCATAGTCACCTTATAGGACAGAGTCAAATTGCTCTATAGGAATTCCTAGGCTAAATCTTTACAGAAATAGATCATCAACTCTTTCCTTGAGCAGAGCTGCTGGTGGGTTCAAACTGCTGACCTTTCAGTTAGCATGAAGCACTTAACCATTGCACCACAAGGGCTCCTTGAGAAGTCAAATACCTTAACCTAAAATAACAGCCATTAAAAGGCAAAACCAAATGAAATGCAAGTCTGGGACTCTGGAACTTTACTGCTTCTGCAATAGTGACATAGATATGCTCACATTAAATGATATTCAGTAAACTTAACTCAGTAACCTACTTGTATAAACAATACTTGATAGTAAGATGGTGTTTTCCAAGGATGCACCATGACATGCACAGGATAACAGCAGGTATGAAAAATGAATTTGATAAAATTCAACACTTATTCTTAAGCCTCTAAAATAAAAGTAAGGGTTCTTCTCCAGCATACTAAATCATGGCAATTCCAAACCAACCATAATTTCTATAGTGAACCAATAAATACTTCACTTTAAAATCAGGAACAAAGCAAAAATAAAATTTAAAAAGCATTCCTATTTATCTTGAATATTACCTGTGAGCCATAATATATAAAACCAATAAGTGGCATAAAAATGAGATCATTGTGAATTACAACTTTCATTTTGTCAGAAGATACAATGATACACCTTTATTCATTCCCTAGAGCAGCTATAACACATCACCATAAACTTGGTGACTTAAAGCAACAGGAATTTATTCTGGGGGCTGTTGTTTTTGTTGTTAAGTACCATCGAGTCAGTTCAGGAGTGGCTGGTGAACTTGAACCACTAACCTTGTGGTTCAAGCTGACCTTGCAGTTCAGCACATTAACCCTCAGTGCCATACCAGGACTTCATTCTGGAGGCTAGAAGAATCCTTCCTTGACTCTTCCTAGCTTCTGGTGGTTTCCAACCATCTCTGCCTCCATCTTCATATAGCCTTCTTCCCTAAAAATAAAATAAATAAATAAATAAAAATTACGTACATTTTTGCCTACCAAATTAACAAATATCTTGGTGGTGATGGGAATGTTTGTTTTAATGATCATGGGCAATTGGTTAAAATCTTTCTCTTGAAGTTCTATAACCCCAAACCAAATCCCCTGCCATCACAGCAATTCCAACTCATGGTACCCCCATGTTGCTACAGACCAGAACTGCTCAATCAGGTTTTCTTGGCTGTAATCTTTATTGGAAAAGCCCACCAGAGCTTTCTTCTGTAGTATTACTGAGTGGATTCAAACAGCCAACATCTAGATTAGTAGAGTCTGGTGTGGCTCTGTAGGATAATGTGCTGGACCCCAAAGTGGGTTAGAACTGCAAGGTTGGTGGTTCAAACTCACCAGTCATTCCTCAGAAACCCTATGCAGGGTTGCTGTGAGTTTGAATCTACTTGACAGCACATAACAACAATAGTAATAATTAACCATAAACTGTTTACATTAAACAAGGACATGTAAACTAGTACAACCTTTCTTCAGAACAATTAGCAACATGTATCAGAAACTTTCAAAATGTGCATGCAAACCTTTTAGTAATTCTTTACCTAAGAACCAATCCCATAAGAAATCTGACAACAGGCAAATATTTATACATGAAGATAATTATCACAACATTAATAATATTAGCAAAACTCAAGACATGACAAAATTCTGGGATTGGTTGCATACTTCATGGTTCATTTATAAGATTAAATGTAAGATTATTAAATAGTACAAGGAGTTTTAATGACGTGGAAAAATCATTGTGGCCTAATGTTTGGTGGGTGACATTATATAAAAATGTGTTCACAATCAGTCTCCAGTAGTCTGAGACCAGAAGAACTAGGTGGTGCCCAGATACCACTACCAACGTCTATGAAAAGGATCATAGTAGAAGGTCCCACACAGAGTGGCAGAAAATGTGTAACACAACTCAAAATTATTAATGGAAAAAAATGGACTTATTAGTCAGAAGGATAATGGAGGAACCTAGACTATGACCCTCAACCACCCTTCAGGTCTGGAAAGAACTTTCCCTCATGGCCCAATTTTCAGCCAGGCAATAAATAGATCTATAGTGAGGACAACAACACTAGTAAGATAACGCTCACCGTGGATTGGCCAATCATTCAAAATCATTAATTACTCAAGGACAAAGTTGAGAAGGGATGGGAAGGTGGGTAGAATGGAAATGGGAATCCCAGGGAGGAAGGAGGTAATTGTTGTTGCATGGAGGGTGTTGAAATCATTGAGATGAAACAAACTGTATGGTTTGTTAAATGTAAAACTGATGTTCTTGTCTGTAAGCCTTCACTCAATTCACAATAAAAAGTTTTTCCCAAAAATATGTGCCCATTGTGCTCTCAATTATATACAATATGCATATACAATATGCATAGAAAAAGAGTAAACAAGCTATGGACAATTTTCCCTAGGACATGAAACTACTGGGTAATTTTTATCTCTTATGTAAATTTTTCCTTTATTTCTAACTTCTTTATAATGAATATATGCATGACTTTTACACTCACATATATGCTTTTTATGTTCATAAAATGATTTTATATTCATAAAAAGTGATTGATGTGAAGCCTCATATTACTGCATATGTCACCTTTCTGTTCACCCTAACTAGCCTGGCATGTTGCATTAGCATATACTGTACAAGTTCAAAGGTCTTGCCTCAATATAATTTTGTTTAAGCTTCGAGAATCTTTAGACAAGTTCTGATCAAGGTGATTCTTAGTTTAATATAAAAATGGGAACTGCTACCAAGAGGAACTATCAATAAATTTTTAGCTACTTGTGTAAACCAGAAAAAAAAAAAATTGCTGAAGATCAAATCAATGAACTTAATAAATGACTCTTTAAAACTCTCAGTGTAATTTTACCGTGTATCCTGTGCTTTATAGGTTATCCAGGTGAACCTCTGAGATGGACACCTACAATATCTCAAGGTTACCAACCAACTTACATCAAAATTACTTTCTTCTATTTCCTTAGCAATCCACAGAGCAGTAGCAATACTCTTTTCTTTCAAGAGATCATGCATAATTACTCATCATTCTTTCCTAACTCTGATGTTGGGGTAGTGTCCAAACTTTCACCCTTTGACTTTGTTCCCTAAACATCTTATTAACCAGCTACTTCTGGTAACCTGGGCCCATTGTGAAGAGTCAAACAGAACCCTAAAGAAATAGATTGTTCAGAAAATGGTGAAAACTGTAAATACATTGTAAGTGTTACATTTCTTTCCCTGGTATAGCAATTACATGTTCCTACAGGCAAGAATCTGCAGGCAAAGCGAGTATAACTATGTGACCTTGGATAGGGTATTTCTGAGTTTTAATATTATGAACCAAGTCAAGCCACTTTAAAGAGACACAAAAATCTAGGCTGTCTGGGTGTCTGTCACAGTACAGTCTGCATCCTCTCCTCTCTGGAGAAATCCTGATCACACCCACTTTTCATAGGAACCTTTTTCAAATGAGTTCACTCCACTTTCATAAGTCCTGACCTGTCTTCTTGCATGCCTGATCCTCACCCTTCTGAATCACTAAGATTCCTCCTTCATTGTGTTCACTGGGCCTCTTTATTCTCCCAGCAGAGTATTCAAGCTAATTTATGCTTCTATAAACTAAAGTTTATCCTATCACCAAGAGGAAGAGAGTAAGAACTAACAAACTAGAAAAACCTGAAAGAATGGATTAAGATAAAACCACAGAAAGCAGCCCAAACTACCTGGGTGCATTTCTCAATTACACCTCATTCTCCAAAAGACCTGTTATTGAGAATCAGTGAAATATAACCAAAAAGGATATATTTCCAAATGCCTTTTTGCACACCCAACAATTAGCATTCTACCTTGTCATTTAAAATGTGTTTTCTCCAACACTGTCTCTAAGTCATGAGGATTGAAAATTATCTGCATGTTTTTAACCATGACTGAATAAAAGTTAGTGCCCTTCCTCTGCCAAAACACTCCCAAATCTGTCTCAGCTAACTCTATGAAGCTCCTTCTTAACAACTAAGAAAACTGAGGCACAGAGGAACAACTCCTAAAAGATCTAGAATTTCTAGCTCAACACCTGAAACTCAAGGCTAGAGCTCAGGATGGTGATCCCCAACGCCCCTTCTAGAGAATGAACCTGAGCTGGAATATATAAGCTTTATAATGAGGTAGTTCTGCCTATGCTTTTGATGTTTGCAAAAGAAAAATATTCCTAATCACAAAGCAGCCTTGATTTCTATGAGAGTCCCACCAAATGACTTCAGGCTATATTTAGAAGACAGCCCAAAATGTTCTATACGTCATAATTGTGGCATTGAGAAGATCTCAGGATAAATGCCTTTCATTTCTCTCATTATGCCATGTTCTCATACTGACGCCTTCCCACAAGTCACTTCCTTTGCCTGTGCAACTTTCCTTTTCTTGCAGTTAGCTGACCTTCCCCATTGTTGTAATCCACCCTATTCTATCTACTATTCTTGAGTTCTCGGAAGTTGTTGACTTTGTGCTAGACCCTGGCGCCACTCCCAAACTGGAACCCAACTCATATAGGCTGAGTGAATTCAGCCTTTTATCATTCCTTATAATCACCAATGCTAAGGGATAAAACTGACAAATCAATATGGATACCCAACTCGAGAACTAGTGTGTGTGTGTGTGTGTGTGTGTGTGCGCGCGCGTGCACACGCGTACACTGTGTATTTTGATTCACAAGGAGAAAACAGATCAGATATCTCCAGAAGCTTTCTTAAACACACACACAAACAAACCCTTTTATCAAAATGATGCCTGCCAACATTGGCTACCTAAAATAAGGGGGCAATAAAGGTATGAAGTAACTGGCTTACAAAGTTTCAAGAGGGAGTTTAGTTTAAGAGTGTGGGGGTGCCTATAATTGATTGTTGTTGTTATATGCCGTGGAGTCGATTCCAACTCATAGCAACCCTGTACAGGGTTTCTGTGGCTATAAATCTTTAAGGGAGCAGAAAGCCTCATCTTTCTTCTGCAGAACAGCTGGTAGTTTCAAACTGCTGATCTTGCAGTTTGCAGCCCGATTCGTAACCACTACACTACCAGAGCTCCTTAACTGATCGGAATACTTAAAATGGGGCTACAACCTGCCCAGTGAAGGAGGCTTCCTGAGGAGCCTCTGCATTACATAAGACCATAGTTAGAATCCTTACCCGCATCAAGAACTTTCTGAGGTGAGAAGTTTCCATTTAAAAGAAGAAGCAGACCATCCTGGAGTCACTAGAAGAACAGAAGATACTTCTTGAAAGACAGACCAACAGGAAAAATACAAAACAATATAGGCAGTCCGACTGATTACTACAAGAACAAGTAAGTTGCTCTCCCAGGAGACATCAAGGCAAGTGTTTGGGTCCCCTCAGGGCAAACCCCCTTCCAAGACTAAGACTCAATGGGAATACATGCTCTGATTGGTGATCACATTTGTCACTGATAAGGGGAAGTGAGGGAAAAACATCAATGAAGCTGTGAGCTAAGCCTTACAACGTTCAATAGACTCTTGTCAACCCAGGTGGAGACCTGGTCGGCCAGCAGTGTGGCAAGACCTGGGGACTCTTGGACCCCGAGTCAGTGACATAGCCACAGAGGACTAGAGTGGAGAGTGAAGAGTCCAACTGATAAGAAGAGAGGGCATATGCATAAGAACACCCACACTTGCAGATAATATTCACTTGACCTGGCTTCAATGACTAGATGATTAGAGCTTAATTAGAAGAAGAGAGAAGAGGAAAAAAAGAGTAATCTGATATAATTTGATAAACTTGACCTACACCTATGAATGCAGTAGCTCAAAAGAGGGAACAAATCTTTACAGTGAGGGTCATTCCCACCCACTCCATACACAGAGTAGACAGGGATGGGCAACTTGGACATTGGCTACCCAAAATGGGGGGTACAAAGGCAAGAAGTGACTGGCTTACAAGCTTTCAAGAGGGAGCCTAGATCCAGAAGACACAGAGGAAGGTAGACTCTCCACTGAGTAGTATCCAATCTTCCTGGATAGAGCTGATGAAAGGAGATATAGATCGGTCTCTTGTGATACATTAGTGAATAATTGTTATCAGAACTGATTGTGAGGGTTGAAAATGTAAAGGTAGATGTTTTGCAGCAAAAGGAGGGGAGTGATTGACTTTGCAGTCTAGGAGTGGAGGCCCCTAGGACCATGAAGGGAGAAGAGTGGAGAGTGGGGACCTACCCAGAGAAGCAGTGATGCCAGAGATGGAGGCAGAGACGATGACATGGAAAGATGGAGTAGCTGGAGACTTCAGACCAAGAGAGGGAGAGGGGCTGTGTGCTGATGACCGGGGGGCAGACTTGCAGGGTATACTCTTTGGTTGGTTGATGATGCATGGAGGGGATTGTAACCATGGCAATGAAACGATATATGATAGAATGAATGTAAAGCTAATGCTCTCCCATGTAAACTATCACATAATTCACAATAAAACATTTTTTTTAAAAAAAAAAAGAGTATGTGGGGAAGAAAGAGTCCCCACTGAATAGTTTTCATCTTGCCTAGATGGGTCTGGTGAAAAGAGATGGGGATAAGATTCTTATGATTCAGTAGAGAGTAATTGTTATCATGAGAATGTCACAATTGTAAAGGTGGAAGTTTTGTACCAAAATGGGGAAGAAGTTATCTTACAGTCCAGAAACAAATAACCCTAGGACCATCAAGGGAAAAGAGCACAAGCAGAATGTGGGACCTTAGCCAGAGAAGTAGCAACACCAGAGACAGAGGCAGAGATGGGGACATAGAGAGGGGGAGCGGCTGAGGACTCTAGATTAATTGGAAGAGAGGGACTAAGAGATAGTGGCCAGGAGGCAGATGCAGAATGTGCCCTTTGGAGGTGTAAATTATTATATATGCTTGAGTGTTTAAAAAAAGAGAGAGAGAGCTGAAGTGAATAGAGAGAAATACTGTTAAGTGATGTTACATGGAAGGGATTGGAATAATTGTGATGAAACAAGTTGTATGATTTGAATGGAAAACTGATTATTTGCCCCGTAAACTTTTACTCAATCCACACAAAAAAAACTTAAAGGGGAAAAAAAAATGACTCCTGCCTTTGTTGGCAGGCCACTGTCTGGATTGCTGCATACTCAGATCTTGAGTTGGCCCAAAAATACAGAAATTAAACCCAAAAGCCCATAACCATTGTACAACATGAATATGCTTTATATACAAAGAAGGTAGACTCTTGGGTGATCAGGTATATCCTACAAAAGTAACAGGCACCAACTTCTGGCTGATCCCTCTCTCTACACAGGCTGCCAAGGGTAACCAAACTTTGATAATCCCGCCAAGTGGAATAAGGGAGGCAACAGGGAGCCACATCCACTCATTTGTATTCTTGATCTCATATATATTGATTTACTAATATCTGGCTAGTTCTGTAGTAAACTGAAGGAAAAGCAAAGCTACTCAATGTCAGACTCATGCTTCTTCCTAATCCTAGGGGCAGGACCTGTCTTTGAAGTCTGGTGTAGCTGAACTTTTGGTCTAGCTATACTTTTTGTCTATCATCACAAACCACTTCCAAACCACACCTGAGCATTTCCTCCAAGTCTAAGCTAACAATAGACAGATCAATCTGGGGTACATTAACACTAGGGAGCTACACACACCTAAGACTACCCAACCATTTGAGATCAAAAGGGCAGCAACTGTCAAAGGATTAAGTTTAGAGGGTTAGGAAAGAAAGAAGAACGGAAACAGAAAACACAGGGAAACGCGATGTTCCATTATGTGGACGGCAATCAATGACATGAAATAAAAAGTATATGAATTGTTGAATGGAAAAGTAAGTTTTTGAATGGCTCTCCAAGTCTTCATCCAATTCACAATAAAAAATGAGTATAGAGACCAAGATGGACTCCTGGTGTGGAGTTGTATGATCAGCACTGGACTGCAGTTCAAACCCACCACCTGCTCCTTAGAAACCCTATACAGGGTCGCTATGAGTCAGAACCAACTTGATGGCATGTTAACGGCAACAAGAGCCCTGTATGGAGGATATGTCAAGAAACAGCGGCTTCACATCTTGATTTTCATTTAATAAATGTTTCTATGATTTTGCAGCAAAATAATAATAATAATAATAACTAAGTTAACTAGCCTATAGTTAGCTGTTCTTCAGCCTACTCTTACTTAATTTGTTTTAGCGTGATCTCATTTTAATACAGTTTCTATCATTTGAGGATCTAACACATGCATGAGATAGCTTACTCTTACAGATTTCTACAATTGTTAAAAAAAAAAAAAAAAAAAAAGGCAAACTACTCCAAACAATTCTGTTAATTCTGTTTGCTCGTAATATATTGTTGATGTTGTTAAGTGCCGGCGAGTCGATTCCAACCCATAGTGACCCTGTATAGGGTTTTCAAGGAGCAGCATATATACCACACCTTAATTTTCTAACTCCATTCCTTTTATGACTTCTGCTAAACTTGATACCTTCTTCTCTTCTAATACATTGCGTTCCCTGTGTGTGTTCTGTCCAGTAATTGCCATCCCATAAGGTTCTGAGGTTAGCCCATACCAGGCATTGGTCATTTGCTTATCTCCCTAGTAAGAAAAGCACCTTAAAGACAGGAAGTGCACTTGTTTTATCACTGTATCTTTGGTAATAATTGGCACATAAGTACAAACAGATAACAAGGAAAGAATTAAAAAACAAAGACCAGTGGGAAAAAGTTTTTGTAGAACTTAACAACAATAAAAAATACAGGGGAGTCCTTAGAAATATAGTATCATAAAAATATAATACAATATTTTTTAAAATGTGTGCGTATACACATACAAGAGTCCAGGTATGGCACTGTAAGATAAAGCACTGGACCACAAGATCAGTTTGAATGACAAGGTCCAAGGTTCAAACATACCAGTCGCTCCTTGGAAACCCCTATACAGGGTCGCTATGAGTCGGAATGGACTCAACGACACTTAACAACATACACATATGCCATTTTCCTCAGAGGAAAGTAACCTAAATTTTTCATTCTTTTTTCATAGTTTGCCTTCACAAGGCAAACGTGAAAGATTAAAACGATTATATCCGTTGTTATGAAATCAATTCTAGCTCACAGCCACCCTGTATGACAGAGTAGAACTTCCCCACAGGGGTCTCAAGGCTGTAATCTTTATGGAAGCAGACCACCACATCTTTCTCCTGCAGGGGGACTGGTGGCTTCAAACCATTGACCTTTCATTTAGCAGCCAAGCACTTAAGCATTGCACCACCAGTGTTCCTTAAAATAATTACCTGGAAGGCTAGGTTGGTTCTGAGAGTTCCAAGAAGTATTTAGCACAAAGCTACATAGTGGTGAACTAATAAGGTTTGAAAAACAATTGGTTGCACCCAATTACTTTGATTTAAAAAGAGAAGAATGAAACAGCATTCACCTGTGCAAAATGAACATCCTTCTCCTGAACGTTAGTGGGGCTTTGCAGCCCACCTCCTCAATAATATTCACCTTGGCACGTGTTGTTTCCATTCCATCATTGATGAGTGCTTATTTTTCAATCTACTTACAAGGCTTTAACCTTGTAAATCAGGTGGGTCCTATGCACTATCTAGATCCATTCTATTTTTATTTAAATTGCTCATCAGAAAAGTTTTGTATCCTTGCAATTACTGTCAGGATAGAACTGAGAGAGGAAACTTTCTTCTTCTATTTTATACAAAAGAAGTAAATATTCTTTAATAAGATAAAATTATATAAATTAATCAGAGACAATTGGACATAGCGTGGATATTAAATGAACGTTTTAAATTATTAATTCTGTTGGTTGTGGTATGGTATTTTTCTTCTTTTCTAAAAAAAAGCATATGAATCATTGGATTTGCTTTATAATGATCCAGAAAAAAATGTGTGTGTAGGAGTGTAGGTAAAATAAGAAAGCAAAAGCAGAACACTGATAAGATTGAAGCTGAGTGAAGGGTTCATTATACCACACTCTCTGTTTTGTATATTTAACATGTTCTATAATCAAGAAAATTGTATTTAAATTCTATTTGTTGGCTATGATTTCATGAGAATTGTGTTTGATATCTGAGAACTTTGAAATAAACGTACTGCTACTCAGTCCACAAACACTCAAGATGTGAAATTATAAAACCATGACAATTGTTGTTTCTTTAAAAAAAAAAAAAAAGTAGCTGACTCACTGCCAAGCTCAAGTCTCTTGTAAATATGTACGATACCTGAACTTAACCACTTCATCCTCTGAAGTCTGTCACACTTTGTACAAGCCTTTACTAAAGATTTTTTCTCTTTATATCATAGCTAGTTTTAAATACTAGCGTATCTTTGTATTGCACCAGCCCTGGGCATTTGTTACCATAGACCAGTTTCTATTAACCTACTGTGGCCCAATGTCCTTTCTTGGTAATTCATTAGCACAGTAATGTGGTAGTTAAAAGATTAATGAGCTTGACTTGAATTTTTGAACTGATCTATTATCTAAAAGATGGGTGTCTGATGTTTGGACTGAGGCACAATTTCAGTGCTTGCCAAAGGTGTCATTTTCAGTAGCTATACTGCTGGCCATTCTGGGTTCACAGATATTTCTCAATGGTGTTCCACACCCAGGGCCAGAACCATGCCTGTCATATCATGTAGTGGTGAGGTCCATTTCTTATTTATGGGCTCAGTGACTAAAACAACCCACATTCAAATCTCACCCACTGCCCCCTCCCCTTACAAGCCACCTGACCTGAACAACCAGAACAAGGCACTTAACCTCTCCAGGCCTTACTTTCCTCGTTTGCATAGTAAAAGTAATAATAGTACTATTACTGTTGTTGTTACGAGGGTTAAAGTTGTCTCACGTAATAAATAAATATAGAATTTATTGTATTGGGCAATTTAATGAATTAAGTACATTTCCTCCTGAAAATGCTACACTGAAAATCCATAGGATCGTAATCTAGACTCTCTTACTTCCTAACCACATATCTGGATCCCCAAAAGGGCTGGATGGAGGAAACTTCACAATAATACTGAAAGTACAGTGGGAAGTATAGACATGGGCCAGCAGCCTCAATGCAGCCTTACTCTACACAGGTAAATGAGGCATTCTGTAGAGTTGATAGATTTGATGCCTTAGTTCCCCTAAACCTCTTCCACTAAAGAAGATAGGACAGTGTTGGGATATGTACACTGTCAAGAACTTGAGGTTGAACTTGAAGAAGACCCAAGCCCTTGGCCTATAGTGCCATGCTACCAATTTGTCAAGATAATCTATTTTTCTGGCCTATTTTTCTATTCACCTAGCATCCCTGCCACCAACACTGTACCTTCCCCATTTAGTTCTATAGACTTGGTTATCAACATACTCACTTAGGTATTTGAGTAGGCTGTGAGGATTCATAGAGTCTTGGCCAGAGCCTTCTCACCACATGCCCACAAATAACAGTGTCTCAGTAGAAGTTGTAGTTAAACATTTAAATACAATATTCAAGAACCAAGGATACTTAACATGCTTCATTCATCCAAAATATTTTTACTATGTTTTAACATCTCTAAATAGAAAACCAATTCAAGCAATGATATTTTCATTGTCCAGCTTTCACATGCATATGGTATCACCTCATATGCATGTGAAAGCTGGACAATGAAAAAGGAAGACCAGAGAAGAATCAAATACAATGAATTATGGTGTTGGCAAAGAATATTGAAAGTACCAAGGACTGCAAGAAGAACAAATAAATCTATCTCAAAAGAAGTATAGACAGAATGCTCCTTAGAAGTCAGGATGGATAGAGTTCATCTTGACACATACTTTGAACAAGCTATCAGGAGGGACGAGTCCCAGGAAAAGGACATCATGTTTGGTAAAATAGAGGGTCCATGAAAAACAGGAAGTCTCTCAATGAGATGAATTGACACAGTGTCAAACGTAACAATTGTGAGGATGTTGCAGGACTGGGCAGTGTTTCATTCTATTGTGCATAGAACTGCTATGAGTTCAAGCCAATTCAACAGCATCTAACAACAACAACAACAACAAACTGGGACTGCATCTTACAATAGCATGCTATTTTAATAAAATGAAATTTTCCATACCTGATATTCTAATCAATAAATTATTTAGCAAGTAATAATATACAGGATTCCGTGTGCTACTGGTCCCTGACATTAGAGGTATTTGCTGGATCTGAGAAGTCTTACTGGGTCACTGTCTAGTGCTATGTTCTCTAAACCCTGTCATTTCTAATGAAGGAAAAGCAGGCATTCTTGTCTCCTCAGCTCGACTATTAAACAAAACTACATATAAGTTCTTTGAAACCTTGATTTGAAGTCGTTCCTAAATATCCTTGATTTTGTTTGTATGAATCATTGATTTTGATCCCAAATTTTGTTGGTTCCCTGAATAGCTGAGTGGAAAATAAAGGAAAGATGAGTTGGCAAAATGGAGTTTCTTTTTTCCCTACGTTTGTCTTATAATACAGCCATTTCATGTCACACCTTAAACTACCTTCTCAACCCAACATCAGCCTTAACTTCCATGGTGAGTCACACAGAAATGTGCTGGAGGGCCTGTCTTCTGGAAGCCATCTCTGTGCTCCACCCTTGTATTCCTACTTTGTCTTCCTTTTGCTGACATCATCACTTGTTCCCTTTTTTCCCCCCGGTGTGCTGACCTCCAGATTCATATTCATCTATCCCAGAAAAGGTACCATTGCCCAAAAAGTCTTTTGCAATAAATACTGTTTCCACCTAGTCCGTTCCCTTGACAGCACAACTTTTCAGAACGGTTGTAACTGGAAGGGAAAAGTCCTTAGTAAACTCCTTAAGGCCCTTGTTGTTGAGGACCTTAACAATGGGGGTCAGAGAGTAAGGGACTTACTCGGGTGGCACAGTCATTTGAAACAGAGTGAAGAATTGAACTTTGGCGACCAGCCTCCTCCCAGGGAGCAGGTACCCGCATCATCAGTTTAGATTCTCCCCAGGCACAGCCTCAAGTTGTTGTTGTTGTTAAGTGCCAT
>NW_006408587.1:3167061-3168952 GCF_000296735.1 Chrysochloris asiatica
TAGAGATCATCTGAAGAACAGATTTGATGCATTGGACACTAAAGACCGAAGACCAGAAGAGTTGTGGAATGACATCAAGAACATCATACATGAAGAGAGTGAAAAGTCATTAAGAAGACAAGAAAGAAGGAAAAGGTCAAAATGGATGTCAGAGGAGACTCTGAAACTTGCACAGCCTTAATAGGAGCATATAAATGACAATACTGTCCAGCTACAACCATCTTTATAAACTTTCTGTATTATAATAAAAGGGTCTGAAAACACACTAGGTGTGAAGATAAATTTGCAAATGACTTCATTTAAAAAAGAGAAAGAATCAATTGTTCACATGAAATAATAGAAATAACGCAGAAAGGGTGAAAATATGCCAAGTAATTTCTTTGGCAATATTATTCAGCCAGGCAATAGGTTGCTCATCATTGACTGTTTAAACATCTTTCCTTGTAGGATATCTAATCTGCATGGATTATTTCATTATTTATTCTTTGCAGTAAAATTATATGACGTGGAGTATATCCTTCCCCTATGCCATTGAATAGCTATATTTCCTTTTGAGAAAATGTGTATAAACACGCACACACAGGATCAAAACTAGTTTCCATACATAATCTCATTTGATTCTTACAACAACTCAGTGAGGCAGGCAGACAAAATTGTCTATGAATGAATTTATATAGATCAGCAGTTCACAACATTGTTTGAAACAAAGAAAAATCAGGGTGCCCTTTGAAGAACACTGTGAAATAGTTGCTTTTTAAATCCAAGAGAAATTTGTTGCAGATTCTGGAATAGGCAATGTCTGACTATAGACTACAGATGCTAAATGGGCTATTGGGTTGGGGGTGGGGCCAAGTGACTAGAGCCTGGGGCTGGTTTGGGTTGGAATAAAAACAGTATAATCTGAAGGCAAAAGCAAAGACTTGTCTGAAGAGAAATTTGAAGGTTATTTAGTAATCAAATTAAGGCACAAATAAGGATCCTAGAATATCATAGCAAATGATTCAGATTAATAGATTCCAAAACACCTAAAAATAACAGCAACAAATAGAATTCACTCTTCTCCTTCACATAAAGAATTCACCACCATTAAATCTTTCATACTCTCTGAATATAGTTCCTTTCTTGTCTTCCTTTTTTCATTTTTTTTAAAACTTTTGCCTTCTCTTGGGTTTTCCTCTACCTCCTTTTTTTCTGAAGTTTTTTTTTCTTCTTTTCCTTCCTTTCTTCCTCCCTCCCTTTTTTCTTTTCCTTTCTGCTCTTTTTTTTCTCTGTTTTTCAATCATTTCCTACTTTTAAGATTCTCAATCCTTTCTCAGGTTTCCATCCTCCACTTCTGATTAATTTTTTGAAAAATAAGTGCAACCATGACTTCTAAAACAGGGACTCCACCCAAACTGTCTTGCAGCTTCATGAATTCACCAATGAGGTTAGAAGTGAGCCTAGGGAAACACATGTTAGTTCATGTCATGGAGACAAAGACGGCAGTCATGTGCAAAGGGAAAGTCCAAAATTGCTCTTTTCTAGAAAATACTTGAGCAAAAGCTTTTTGCAAAACAAGAAATCTGTCCTGCTTACTGATTAGGTACTCTCTCCTCAAAAAAAAAAAAAAAAGTCAATGATTGTGACCTTAGCCATTTTCTGGATTTTGTTCTTGTTAAGTGCCATCAAATCAGTACCAATTTATAGCAACTCTATGTGTAACAGCCTCTATGGGCAAAATATTGAACAATTCAGAAAGCATCAAAAGAAGATGGAAGGAACACCCAAAAAGAAATGGTTGATGTTCAACCATTTCAAGAGGTAGCACATGATCAAGAGCCAATGATCATAAAGGAAGAAATCCAAGGTGCATTGAAAGAATTGCCAAAGAACAAAGCTCAGGGAAATGATA
>NW_006408587.1:3169777-3176564 GCF_000296735.1 Chrysochloris asiatica
TGAAGTTGTCAAAGACTTCGTTTTGCTTGGATCCACTGTCAACACTCATGGAAACAGCAGCCAAGAAATCAAACAGCGTATTGCGTTAGGTAAATGTGCTGTGCTAGACCTCTTTAAAATGTTCAAGAGCAAAGATAATATGACTCGAAACGAACTCAACGGCACCTAACAACAATAACATGACTAATAAAATCACACTTATGGGAGATATATTATAACATTAAGGTTCTCATATTTTTCTCAGCATGACCAAAATAGTTCCTTTCAAAATCCTAAATGAAAATATCTTTCGTCCACTTAACATTAACCTACCTACTACTTCTCATGGGTAGTTAAGAGGTAAGGGAAAAGAATGTGTGCAAATGGGTGATGGAAGATCAAAACTAGAAACTGTGAATTCTGCATACAAGGCCCTCAATTTGCTGAACTTTGGCCACAAGCCTTGGCATGAACATGAAATTAGATCCAAAGTCTGCAAAATTCTAGGTTCTGGAGATGACATATTTAATGACATCATAGAGAAGCTACCCTTATATTCCAGCTAGGATCCTGTCATTAATAGAGACAAATACAGCAGACCAACAGAACCAACAAGATAATTTCATCAGCAATTCCTAGGTGTATATCATGATACAGATTATTAAAAATATGGCAAGTATTTATTTGGTTTCATTGAACATTTCAAGGGACCATTTTGAGATTGGTTTTGGTACATTTTAAGAATATTTCCTCAATCCAGTACTCCTTTCTTACTCTGTACCTAAGGTAGATTTTTACATGTTTCCTCTTCAGGTTGGTTCCTTCTTCAGGAAGGATGGTATCACCTAAAGCAGTAACCAAAGGACAAATTGATCAGAAAGGATTTTATTCCTTCCTGGTTGTTATTACCTGGACCCCAGCCAGCTCCTAGTATGTCTTGTCCCAGATCCCACTGAATTCAATTTGGCTGTAGCCAAAGAAGTCTGTGGAGCTGGAAGAGTTTAGTCTTTTCCTTACCTAGGGAAAAGTGAGGAAACTATAAACATGCCTATGGAATAAGGTAGAAAAAATGATGGTCTTAGGTGGGTATCTCATGAGGCTGTTTCTGTTCATTGCCCAATATTATTGTCACAGAAAAAATTTTAAATATAAATAAGCACTGGACTTCTAAAAGCAAGGTTAATGGTTCAAACCTACCAGCACTCTTGGAATCCCTACATAGGGCTTCTATGAGTCAGAACTAACTCAGCAGCATACAACAGCAACAACACATACAAACAAACTAACTGACATCAAGTCAAATTTACTCCTAGAGACCCTATCTAGAGTTTCCAAGACTATAAACTTTTATGGGAAGAGAAAGTCTCATCTTTCTCCCTCAGCATAGCTAGTGGATTTGAACTGCCTACCTTATAGTTAGCAGTCCAGTGTTTATCCTACAGTACCAGCAGGGCTCCTAAAAATATATATGTAAAGCAGCATTGATTCTTTATTTTTCAAAATATGGGTTCTAAAACATTTCTGACAATTAAATCACTAGTTAAATTCTGTTTAAAAGAAATATATTCTTAAGTAATCAATATTAACAGGAGTCCTGGTATGGTGCTGTGGGTTAATGTACTAGACTGCAAAGTCTGTTTGAACCACAAGGTTGGTGGTTCAAACTCACGAGCCACTCCTCAGAAACCCTAAACAGGGTTGCTATGAATCAGAACCGACTTAATAGCACATAGTAACAACAACAATAAAGAATATAATATGGAAAATCAATGTGAATATCTGATTAAACTTTAGAGTACACGCATTTATCTTAAGTTTCAATTCTTTGCAGTTGTATTGTGTAAATTCATGATTCTAATCTGTGCTGATCATTTGTTTCACTCTTATGAATTCTGTACAAAATATTGTAGTTGATTTGCATACATTTGCATTAAGTGGATTATGAAATAGAAAACAAACCATAAACCCATTGCCATTGAGTCAACTCCAACTCATAGTGACCCTGTAGAGGATTTCTGAGACCCTATAGAGGGTTTCTGAGACCGCACATATGTGTGAGTACAGACCGTCTCTTCTTTCTCACCTTGAGTTCTGATGGGTTTGAACAGCAGTCCTTACAGTTAGCAGCCCAATGCCACCAGGCTTCCTAAAAGAGAGGTGAAGGCCTCACCTTATTTAAGGGGTAGAAACTATGTGGGCCAATGGTTAAACACTTGGCCACTAATCAAAATGTTTCTCAGTTCACATCCACATTGGCTCTGAGAGAAAAGACCCGATGATCTGCTCCTATAAAGATCTACGGTGTTGGAGACCATCTGAAGCAGTTCTACTCTATCCTGTGGTGGTGTGCCGTGAAGTCAGTTCCGACTCATAGCAACCCTGCATAGGGTTTCTGAGACTGTAAATGTTTGTTGGCTGGTAGTTTCAAAATTCTGACCTTGAGGTTAGCAGCCCAATTCATAACCTCTATGCTACCAGAGCTCCTACTGTATCCTCTAGGGTTACTATAAATTAGAATTGAGTCAACGACAACAGTTGTTGTTGTTGTTGTTGAGTTTTGCAGTTTCTTTTTTGTTATTTTTGATGTGTTGGATTACCCAAAAAGCAAGATAAACACAGTCTTACTTCTGCTTATTTACTAACCTGCAGTGAACAAGTTCACCTTTTTTTTGTTGTTTTTTCCACATCAAAGATTCTAGGTAGAATTCCATAGCAGCTTCCTATAGAATCAAAGCCTCTTTTCAAGCTGATGATTCCTGACAAGGATGGGGTACATAGTAAGCAAAGTCAGCACAGAATTACTTGTGCTTACTATATTATCTGCATGCAAAATTGTTCATTACCAATTGGTAAATAAGCACACATAAACCCGTGTTTATCTTACTTACTGGGTAATCTGTCACTGCCAGGCCTCGTTGAAGGAGGTCAGAGAAGAGTGAAAGGAAGGTAACATGGTCCTGGGCCTCAGATCACCAGAAATAGGAGATTTAGATCTTTGACATTTCTCCCCAATACAGCCATAGATATTGTTGTTGTTGTTAAGTGCTGTCGAGTCAATTCTGACCCATAGTGACCCTGTATAGGGTGTCCAAAGAGCAGCTGATGAACTTGAACCACCGACCTTGCAGTTCAAACAGCTTTGCAGTCTGGCGCATTAACCCACAGCGCCACACCAAGACTCCGCAGCCATAGATAAGGTCACAAAAATATCACTGATCAGATTGAAAGAAGGCACCGTCCTTTGAAATGAGAAAATGTTTTTAAATAGCATACATTTGCTTTTAGCATTTTTTTTTTTTTCCTGGTGTCTCACAGGGAAGGCGGTATCCTCACCCTGCCTCTGACCTCTCCTCCTCAGTGACCTTTCTTGAGGGAGGCCTGTGTGTTCTTTGTCTCTTTATTCAACTGTACCTTCTCATCAAGCAAACCTTGGCCACCCACCAGACTAGTAATACAGCCCATCCTTTCTTTTTCTTTTACTTCTTCTTTTATTACTAGTATTTACAGAGTCCTGGTGTGGCACCACAGAATAAGTGCTTAACCTCAATGTGGGCTTGAAACACAAGGTACGTGGTTCAAACTCACCAGCCACTTCTCAGAAACCCTATACAGGATCTCTATGAGCCAGAACCGACTCGAAAGCACTTAACAACAACAATATCACAAACATAGAATAAATTTTACTTACCGCTCTTATGATCGCTTCTCCATTAAGGCAGAGAGATTGTTTTATAAATGTTTGTTTGGTTTTTTTCTTTTTGCACACAACTCTTCTTGCAGTGTCTGGTATAGTGTAGGCCTCAATAGGCAGATGCTGAATAAATACTTCTACTGTGGGAGCATCCCATTCAGAACTCAGTCAAGTTCAGGGGACTAATAACAACCACTGGAAGGTGAAGGGCATTTGCAGGTTTGTGAGGATGGAATCTACATTCTGACTTCACAGCAAGTGAGTAATGGAGCTTGGCATGGCTCTCTAAAGGGTGCGTTTCCCCTACATGAGAGGCATACTGGTAAAGGAAGGAAGCCTACCAATGAGGTTAGGGGGTCTTCTTTGAGTCATTAGTTTCACCTACTTGAAACTAAACCAAATGGCACCCCAACTGTCCAGACCTCTACTGTACAGCAGGTATAGTTTGTATGGGATTAACCTCACCCCAAGTCTAGTGGTTGGCCCTGTTTGACTCAATCCAATTAATGGTCTCCCCTTTGTTTGTGATTGGATGAGCCCAGGATGCAAATAGGACCAATAAAGGTGAGAATGAGACATTACTATGAAGAGCTAAGGATATAATCTTATGTTGTTGTTGCTGTTAAATGTCATCAAGTCGCTTCAGATCCATAGCAACCCTATATAGGGTTTCCAAGGAGTGGATGGATGGTGAGCTTGATCTGCCAACCTTGCAATTCAAACGGCTTTGCAGTCTGGGGCATTAACCCACAGTGCCACACCAGGACTCTTTTTGTAGGGTCATTGAAAAAGACGAAGACCCCCAATGAGCTGGACTGACAGAATGGCAGCAGCAATGGGCTTAAACACAACAATTGTGAGAATGGTGCGGGACTGGGCAGTGCTTTGTTCTGTTGTGCAGAGGGTCACTATGAGTCAGAGCCAACTGGATGGTACCTAACAACAACAGGAATGGCTAAGGAAATGGATTCTGGAGTCTGAGTGCCTATATTAGCAATCCCAACTATATCATTTACCAGCTGGTTGCTCTTGAGAAAGATCATTAACTTCAGTTTTCTTGTCTATAAAATAGAGATAATAATAGTTCCTTCCCACTCCATAAGGTATTAGCAGTCTGCTTCCATAAGACTGATGTTGAGTCGTTGAGTCAATTCTGACTCACTGCAACCTCAGGTTCACAACAGAACTGCTTCATAGGGTCCTGGTGTGGCGCTGCAGGATAATGCACTGGACCACAAGGGTAGTTTGAACAGCAAGGCTGGCAGTTCAAACCCATCAGTTGCTACTCAGAAACTCTAGACAGGGTTGCTATGATTTGGAACCAATGTGATAGCATTTAACAACAATCTTAACAGAAGCATATCGCCTGACCTTTTGCCCTGGTTTTCCTGGGTGCTTTTGAATTGCCAACCTTGAAGTTAGCAGTCCAGGAGCCTTGCGTCAAAAGATGATTAAACAGCCATTGAAAGACCTCTGGAGTCCAAGTCTACTCTGAAACAGGTGGGGTCACCATGAGTCAGAAGGCAATGGCTTTGGTCGTGGTTTATTGTTGTTGTTGTTGTTAAGTGCCGTCGAGTCGGTTCTGACCCATAGTGACCCTGTATAGGGTTTCTGAGGAGCAGCTGGTGAGACTGAATCACCAACTTTGCAATTCAAATGGCTTTGCAGTCTGGCGCATTAGCCCACAGCGCTATGCCCACAATTAGCCCCCAGGGTCGCTATGAGTTGGAACCGACTTCACAGTACATAACAACAACAACAAAGGAGCTCTGGAGTTCTGGTGTGGCACTGTGGGATAATGTGTGAGACTGCAAAATCATTTGAACTGTAAGGCTGGTGGTTCAAGCTCACCAGCTGCTCCTTGGAAACGCTATACAGGGTTGCTATGGGTCAGAATCAACTCGACGGCACTTAACAACAACAACACAAAGCTCTGGTAGCGTGGTGGTTATGAGTCGGGCTGCTAACCTCAAGGTCAGCGGTTCGAAACTACCTGCCATTTCGCAGGAGAAAGATAAGGCTTTCTGGTCCGGTAAAGATTTACACCCTCAGAAACCCTATACAGCATCTCTATGAGTCGGAATCGACTCCACGGCACACTATTACCACCACCACCGTCAGGAACCCTCGTGGCTCAGTGGTTAAGCCCTCAGCTGCTCACTGAAATGTCAGCGGTCTAAACTCAGCAGGTGTCCGTTGGGAGAAAGATGTGACTTCCATAAAGATTTACAACCTTGGAAACCCTTACGGGTGGTTCTACTCTCTCCCATAGGGTTTCAGTGAGTTGGGATACAATCTACAGCACAAAATAACATATACGCTTATGGCCTCAGGGACAGTTAGCAAAGGTGAGGTCAACTGGAGAGCAATGGGATGGGGCACCTAGTTAAGAGTTCTAGGAACTAGCTTATCCGTTTATTCTCTGCAAGACATTATGAGATTCCGCCATTTTGCACATTTTCACTTGCTTGTTCTGATTTCAGGAAGAATTCCAAGCATTACTGAAAACTGCAGGATGCAAACTTGTGGTGATAAAGTTTTCAGCAACATGGTGTGGTCCCTGCAAAAAGATACAACCTTTTCTTCAAGTAAGTATCATCACCATCCACCCCACATTTATAGAAGGAATTTAAAATTCCCAAACATTTTGTCTAATCATTCTGAAGCTAGGCATTTATTAATCATAGCTTTCTGAGGGACTGAAATGCTAAGCACAAGGTCAGCGGTTCAAACCCACCATCCACTCCTTGGAAACCCTATGAGTTGGAACCGACTCAAGGACAATAAACAACAATTAGATAATTCACACATCTACCAGAAGATGAATGCTACTTTTCTATGGATAATTCTAAAAGGAACATCAAGATGTAGTGGAGAGAAAGTTCAGTTGTACAAATGAATGGATTATTCATATCAGAATAATAACAATTTAGCAAAGTTCATAAGCTCAGAACTTCCAAACACTAGGATAGATAACAGGTAAATATTATAATTATTTTTCCTGTATAACAGCATGATAATATAAAAAATAAAATAAATTGCCTCAGTCCTTTACTGGAGTCTAAATGTGGTGCTATAGGGTAAGCATTGGACCACAAGGTCAGTTTGAACCGAAAG
>NW_006408587.1:3177374-3178317 GCF_000296735.1 Chrysochloris asiatica
CACACACACACAAAAAAAAAGTCTCCAGAAATTGATGGACTATCAATTGAGATGTTTTAGCTAACAGATACATTGCAGGAAGCAATTACTATTCTAGGCTAAGAAATTTGAAAGCTATCTGGCCAGCCAACTGGAAGAGCATTAAAAACCAAAGCTATACTCTTGACGATTAAGATGTGTGACTCAAACTGTTATTTTCCATTGCCTCATATGCATGGGAAAGTTAAACAATGAATAAGGAAGATCAAAGAAGAATTTATGTTTTTGAATTATGCTGTTGGTAAAGAATGTCGAATACAGCGCAACTGCTAAAAGAATGAACAAATCTGTCTTAAAGGAGGTACAGTCAGAATGCTTCATAGAAATTAAGATTATGAGATTTCATCTCAACTAATTTAGACAGATGATCAGTTCCAGAGAAGGACATCATGCTTGGTAAATAGAGGGCCAAGGAAAAGGAAGAAGACCCTCAACAAGGTGGATTGTCACAGCAGCGGCAACAATGGGCTCAAAAATAGCAATGGCGGTGACAATGGCCCAGACCCAGGCAGGCTTTCCTCCTATTTAACATGGGGTTGCTGTGAGTCAGAACTGACTGATAGCACCCAGCACCACCAACTATCCTTCAGCGCGCTTATCAGAACAAATCATACGTCTAATGTATTCCTTTCTTGTCTATGTTTCATTTAAGATATCCTAGTAAAATATTCTATGTAGTTGAGGCCCGATATTTATATTCAGGTTTTTGTTTTGGTTTATAGCTTTTATAGTCTCAAATTATCATTTTAATGGCTACCAATCTACTAATGAATACTCATGTTTCATCTAGCTAATTCTTGTATAGCTCAAAAAAAAAATTGTTTTTCTTTTTGACAGCATACCGCAGAGAGTCTCAAGACATATTCTCTACATATTTTTCTTATTTTATGATTAATTATGGTCA
>NW_006408587.1:3188181-3188904 GCF_000296735.1 Chrysochloris asiatica
AAGTTAAGAAAGGGATGGTTACTGGGGGCAGGGAGAAGGAAAATTATTCATGGGCTAGAAGGTAGACATATGTTAGTATGAGTGACAGACAACATACAAGTTGGAAGTGGGCAGAGGAAAGATGAAGGTAGCAGGGGGCACAGGGAAAAATGCAATTGTTAAAGTGAATAGAGGTAAATACTTTTAGCTGACGGTACAGGAGGGGATTGCAATCATTGTAATGAAGCAAAGTATATGATTTGCTAAACATAAAACTGATAATATGCTCAGTAAACCGTCACTCAATTTACAATAAAAAGTTTTTAAAAAGAGAAAGAGAGAGATGGAAAAATGAATCACTAACTTAATGTGAAAAGAGACACCTCAGATTAGCAAATTATTACTGAAAAAGAAGCACAAATTAGGAAAAGCCTCTCATTTCCCATTCTCAAAACCTACTACATAGCCACAGTAGTTAAAGCAACATAGTACTGGTACAACAAAAGGCACATAGATCAATGGAGCAGAATTGAGAACTCAGAAGAAAATCCATCCACATATGACGAAGCAATCTTTGACAAAGGACCAAAATACATTAAATGGGGAACAGATATTCTCTTCAGCAAGTTGTGCTGACAAAACAGGAAATCCATTTGCAGAAGAATGAAACAAGACCAATATCTCAACGCTGTATATAAGAATGAACTCAACTTGGATTAAAGACCTAAATGTGAAACCTATAAA
>NW_006408587.1:3190364-3230458 GCF_000296735.1 Chrysochloris asiatica
TATTCACAATAGCAAAAAGATGGAGATAGTTGAAATGTCCATCAACAGAGGAATGGTTAAACTTTGGTACATAAAGTGGAATATTACTCAATGATTCTGCAAAACATCTCCTAACATGAATGAACCATTATGGTTCATTATGCTGAGTGAAATGAGGACATTATGCTAAGTGAAACTGTTGTTGTTAAGAGCTGTCAAGTCTGTTCTGACTCTTAGTGACCCTGAGTAGGGTTCCTGAGGTTTTAAATCTTTGAGGGAGCAGAAAAACCTCATCTTTCTCCCGTGGAGTGGCTGGCAGGCACAAATCACGGACCTTGTGATTCCTAGTCTAGTGTTAATCGTACAAAGATACCACATTCCCTGAGTAAATTCAGTCAATCACAAAAGTACAGATATTGTATGTGACCACTGCTATCAAAAATTAAGGAAAGGTTTTCTTGCTAAAAGAAATATTCTAAGATGTTTAGATGGTTACCAGGGGTACTGAATAGACACGTTAACTTGGGTGATGGGGAAAGCAATACACAGCAAGAGGGAGGTTGATACAGGAAAGAAGAAGGTAATGGAAGACACAGAATGGAGTGCAAGGGTTAAAGTGACTAGAGGTAAATATTGTTAACTGATGGTACATGGAAGGGATTGCAGTCATTGTAATGACATGAAGTGTATGATTTGTTGAATGTGGCACTGATGATCTATTCTATAAACCATCACTCAATTCACAATAAAATGTTAAAAACAAAAAAGTGATCAAGACAGATATTTTTTACTGTTGTTGTTGTTAAGTGCCATTGAGTTGGTTCCAACCCATAGCAATCCTGTTTAGGGTTTCCGTGGAGTGGCAGGTGAGTTTGAACCACTGACCTTGTGGTTCAAGCAGTCCAGCACATTTAACCCACAGCACCACACCAGATAAAGAAGACATTAGGTAATATTTTTGGTTTAAGGTTTAAATGTTACATGATGGCATTAGTCTTAGGAACCCGTCCAACCTCCATGGGTTCCAGAAAGTCTGGATTCCATGAGAATTTGAAATTCTATTCCAATTAATTTATACAAAAATTCATTATACTCTATTTAACCTTTTTTTTTTTTCATTCTTTATTTTGAAGGGAATGTCTCTGCAATACCAAAATGTACTGTTTGCTAACGTGGATGTGGACGAGTCTTCGGTAAGAATCTTAAAACCTTTAGCATTGATTCTTAAAACTCAACTGCAAGGAAGTTAAATAGCACTGTATTGGTGACTGGGATTTGTAGGTGGCACTGCAGGATAAGCACTGGACTGTGAACCGCAAAGTGGGCAATTCAACCCCACCAATTACTCCACAAACAAAATGAGGCTTTCTGCTCCCATAAAGATTTACAGCCTCAGAAACCCTATACAGGTGGCTATGAGCCGGAATCAACTTGGTGGCAGTGGGTTTGGGCATTTGGTAAATAAATTATTTGAACATTAAGAAGAATGTCACAATTTATTCTGATGATTTTAACAGACCCTCAAAATATTTTTGTATGTTTTGTATTACAAAAAAAATGTTAGCAAATATTCACTTATGACTCTCCTGCTGCTAACTTCCCCTTCCACGCAGAGGCAGACTTCACAATCACTTCCCAGATCCTTCACTGCCTGGCCAGGACCCCACCTACCATCATTCTCAGCAAAGTTGCTCTAAGCGGCCAGAATCATAAGACTTAAAGTTGAGTTCCAAGTGAAAAATGCTTGTCACTCCCTGCAATAGGTTTAGATCAGTTTCTAAAAAATAACTCAATGTACTACAGAGCATATACCTCATTTTTCACTTATTATACATTATGCTTTTGTGGGATTTGTGAAACATCACAAGGAATTCCATGAAATTCCTGCCTCCTGTCCTTAGAGCCATCCCCTGTCCACCATCACAAACAGAAAAAACTCAGCCTCATTTCATCGGTGCAAATGGTCTCATTAATATATACAACATCGCTACAAAACTATTCTAGTGTGTTCATTTATCATGAGAAAAGGTAACAATACCAGTGTTCTATTTATATATGTCCTGGTGTGATGCTATGGGTTAATGCTCTGGACTGCAAGGTTGGTTTGCTTACCAACTGCTCCTCAGAAACCCTATACAGGGTCACTATGGTTCAGAACCGGTTCGATGGCACTTGACAACAACAACAACAGCATTCATATATGAGTATTAGGAGATCTGGTGGCACTAGGCAGAGTTGGCACAAGGCTCTTCCCAGGAGAAAGATGTTGCAGTCTGTTCCTATTAAGATTTACAACTTTGGAAACCATGGGGGCAGTTCGATTATGTCTGATACGGTCACTGTGACTCAGAAATGACAGGGCTGCAATAGGTTTGGTTTTGGGTATTCATATATTATATTTCATTTTAGCTTTAGAATGAAGAAAAACCTGTTATTCTCCCAGCTCTGTACTTAAGTAGGTTTTGGATCTATAACCATATAAACCTCAGTAAACTTCAGAATAATAATATATAATAAAAGATAAAATGAAACAAAGTACATAAAATACATGGCTTAGTGACCCAGAACATAACAGAAGTTCTGTTTCCTTCAGCTTTCTTAAAGTATGAGAGTGTTTGATTGCCCTTTAAACTAATTCATGTACTATGCATTCAGAATACATGTTTAGAATCATTCTCTCTCTTTTTTTGAAATAACTTAATTAAGATAAAATTCCCATACCATAAAATTGACTCATATGAAGTGTGCAATTCAATGGTTTTTAGTATATTCATAGAGTTGTACAACTATCACCTCAATCAATTTAGAGCTTATTCATCTTCTCAAAAAGAAACCTTGTACCCTTTATTATGTCAGTAATTCCCTCCACCACCTCCTCCACCCCACTCACAGTCCTCAGCAACCATGTAGCTGTTGTTAGGTATCTTCAAGAAGGCTCGGACTCAGAGCAAATCATGCACAAAAGAAGGAAATACTGCCAGGTCCTACACCATCCTCACAATTGTTGATATGGTTGAGCCCATTGCTGCTGCCACTGTTTCAATTCAGATCATTGGGGGTCTTCCTTTTTCACACATGGTGTCCTTCTCCAGGGACTGGTCCCTCCTGATAACATGTCTGAAGTGTGAGAGACTAAGTCTCCCCATTCAGGCTTCTAAGGAGCATTCTAGTTGTACTTCTTCTAAGACAGATTTGTTTGTTCTTCTGGCAGTCTATGATGTTTTACTATTCTCCAACACCATAATTCAAATGCATCTATTTTTCTGCCATCTTCGTTATTCACTGTGCAACTTTCAAATGCATTTGAGGTGATTGAAAATACCATGGCTTGGGTCAGTCACACCTTAGTCCTCAAACTGATATCTTTGCTTTTGAACACTTTAAAGAGGTCTTGTGCAACCGATTTGTCTAATGCAAAATGTCGTTTGATTTCTTGACTGCTACTTCCATGAGTGTTGATTGTAGATCCAAGCAAAACGAAGTATTTTACAACTTCAATCTGCTCTCCATTTATCATGATGTTATTTATTAGTCGAGTTGTAAGGATTTTTGTTTTCTTTACATGAGGTGCAATCCATTGTAAAGCCTATAACCTCTAATCTTCATCGGTATATATTTCAAGTTCTCTTCACTTCCAGCAAGCAAGGTTGTGTCATCTGCATATTGCAGGTTGCTAATGAATCTTCCTCCAACCCTGATGCCACATTCTTCTATAATCCATCTTCTCAGATTATTTGCTCAGCAAACAGCTTGAATAAGTATGGTGAAAGGATACAATCCTGGTACATAGCTTTCTTGATTTTAAACAACTCATTATCCCTTGTTTTGTTCAAACAACTGCCTCTAGGGCTATGTATGGGTTCCTCATGAGCACAAGGAAGTTTTCTGGAATTCCCATTCTTTGCATGTTATTCATGTGTTTGTCATGAGCTACACAGTTGAGAGCCTGTTTTGGCTAATGAAATTAAGCTCATCCACAATTGTATCAATTTGATTGCAAAATTCTATCACTGGATCTCCAGCAACTTTTCAATCACTAAGGCTAAATTTTCCAGCTACTATTCTTTCCACTCTGTTGCCAACCTTCACATTCCAATTACTTGTAATTATCAATGCATCTCGATTGCATGTTTATCAATTTCACACGTAAAAAGTTGGTAGAAGTCTTCAATGTCATTATCACTGTCTCCATAGATGTGCCTATTCTGAATATTTCATTTAAATGAAATCATACTATAGGTGGTCTTTGTGACTGGTTAATTTCATTTAGCATAATATTTTCAAATTTCCTTTTGTAGCATGTATCAGAATTCATTTATTTTTATTGCTGAATAATAGTCCATCATATGGATATACTGCATTTGGTTTAACCATTCATCAGTTGATGAACATTTAAGTTTTGTTTGTTTGTTTGTTTTTCACTCTTTTGTTATTATGAATAATGCTGCTATAAGCATTTGATCCAGGCTTTTCTTTAGGCACATGCTGCTATAAGCATTTGATCCAGGCTTTTCTTTAGGCATATGCTGCTATAAGCATTTGATCCAGGCCTTTCTTTAGGCATATGTTTTTATTTCACTTGGGTCTGTACCCAAGCAGAATGGTTCAGTTATATAACTCAGTGTTTAACATTTTGAGAAACTGACACCTGTTTTCCAAAGTGCCTACCCTATTTTGTATTTCTACCAGCATTGTATGAGGGTTAAAATTTCCCCACATCTTCACCAATGTTTGTTATTATCTTTTTTATTCTAGCTCTTTCTCATTTAAGGTGAAACAAAAGCATAACTTTCTTTCCTGATATTTACTTATTAGTTGTTGTCTTTGCTGTGGCAATGACAATGATCAATACGTGTGTGTTTTGTGGTAGTGGGAAGGGCTATGTTGCCAATAAAATGATAGAGATACTGTAGAGTATGAAACCTGAGGGCTTTTACCTTGGAACAACTTCAATCCAGCAGAGCGTAAGTCAATCTTGTGTTGAGGTTTTAAGTGTTCAGATGCCAATTTTTCTTAAGCACCTCATGCACCTCTGGTAGTTGAACTACCAGTTAGAAGCATTATATTTAAAAGCAGGTTTTGTGGCCACTTCCCCAGTCAGTCCTCACAGAAACATTCCTGGACACATCCTTAATGGTCACCTAATTGTGATTGCACACCCCGATAGCATCAGAGACTGTAAGCTTTCTTATCTACAGCAGTTCCCTTCTGCTTTTGTAGGCCCGGGAGTGGTTATGTAACATATAGCTGCTGCTGTCAGACATGGTTATGGGAGGTGATTCCTTTGTTCTCTGAGCTCTATAAAAGGTCACCATGTGGAAACAGAAGTTTGAAAAACTCATCATGATGTCTATGATTTCCCTCACCTACGTGATCTTTGCTTGTCTTGTGTTTACTCATGTTTAAGACTTAATAAAGAGCCTGTATAATATTTATTGTCAGATTCTAAATGACTAATACCAGTCCATTTCAGCTCACTAATGCCTAGAATATCCATGTTTATGCATTCCATTTCATTTTTGAAAATTTGTACATTCTATGTTCTGATTATTAATGGATGTTTACTGCTGTTTCTCTTCATTTTGAGTTGTGCCCCATCAACAAATGAAGGTCCTGAGGGCTTAACTCCATTCACATCATCATGGTCAACTCTACTTTGAGGAGGCAGCTCTTCCCCAGTCGCATTTTGAGTGCCTTCCAACCTGAGGGGCTCATTTTCCGGCATTATATCTGATACTGTTTCTCTACTATTCATAAGGTTTTCAGTGACTAAATATTCGGAAATAGTTCATCTCTCCTTCTTCCTACTCTGTCTTTGTCTGGAAGCTTATCTGAAGCCTGTCCACCATGGATGACCCTGCTGGTATTTAAAATACTGGTGGCATAGCTTTCAGAATCATAGCAACTCACAAGCCACCACAGTATGACAAACTGACAGACAATGGTATTGCATTAGGCAAATCTGCTGCACAGGAACTTTTTAAAGTGTTGAAGAGCAAAGATGTCAGCTTAAGGACTAAGGTGCACCTGACCCAAGCCATGGTATTTTCAATAATCTCATATGCATGTGAAAGTTGAACAGTAGAAAGTTGGACAGATCATAGAAGAATTGATGCATTTGAGTTATACTGTTGGAGGAGAATATTGAAAGTGCCACAGTCTGCCAAAAGAACCAACAGATCTGTGTTGGAAGAAGGGCAGCCAGAGTGCTCCTTGGAGGCCAGAATAGCCAAACTTTGTCTCTCATACTTCAGACACATTGTCAGGAGGGATCAGTCACAGGAGAAGAATATCTATCATGTTTGGTAAAGTGGAGGGTCAGAGAAAAAGAGGAAGACACCCAACAAGTTGCACTGGCAAAGTGGCAACATCAATGGGCTTAAGCGTGGCAACAATTGTGAGGTTGACCCAGAACCAGGCGGTTTTTCGTTCTGTTGTGCACAGTCACTACGAGTCAGTACTGACTTTATGGCACCTAACAACAACAAACAACAACATAATATTTATATCTTTGAAATAAGGTTTATTTTCTCCCTTATATCAGATATACTGTTGTTAAGTGCCATGGAGCCAGTTCTGACTCATAGCAACACTGTATAGGGTTTCCAAGGAGCAGCTAGTGAATTTGAACTGGCGACCTTGCAGTTCAAACTAACCTTGTAGTCCAGCGCATTAAGCTGTGATGCCACATCAGGACTCCAGTATCAGGTATATTAGAGAAGTTCAATTTTGTTGATTTTGAGAGTAGTTCATGTTCTTTTGACTCCTGCATATGATAAAAATAGGCCCTTGGAATCAAATTGGAATGGATTTTTCAAATTGAGATTTGAGATGAGTCTCTTATCTATTGTTGTTGTCATTGTTATTGTGCCGTGGAGTCAGTTTCAACTCATAGCCACCCTCTACAGGGTTTCCGAGACTGTAGATCTTTACAGGAGCCAAAAGCCTCATCTTTCTTCTGTGGAACAGCTGGTAGTTTCGAACTGCTGGTCCTTGGGTTAGCAGCCCTATTCATAACCCCTACGCTACCAGAGCTCTATGATCTAATACTACCTCAGTACCAACTATTTCACAAAGATAGCCAAAGTAGTAGGGTTTTCAAAGAAAGTCACGTGTAAATCTGGAGCGTGGTGGCTCTAAAGGATAATCACTGGACTGTAAACTACAAGACCAGCGGTTTAAATTCTTCAACTGTGGAGCTTTCTGCTTCTACCAAGATTTGTTGTTGTTAAGTGTCATCGAGTCGGTTCTGATTCATAGCGACCCTGTATAGGAGTGGCTAGTGAGCTTGAACCGCAGACCTTATGGTTCAAACTGACATTGTAGTCCAGCGCTACACCCAGCCTTGGAAATCCTACACAGGATAGCTATGAGTTAGAAATGGCTCAACGGTATTTAACAACAACAGCAACCAAAAATGTAAGCCTGAATGAAAACGCTAGACCCCGTATGTCAAGTATGAGTTATAATAAAGGTATTTTCACTCTTCCTTACTTTTGATAGCATGCTTCCTTCATACTGTGTCCCCCTGGGGCATTTCTATAAGATTTCAAACATCTTTTTGATAGAGTTCGTTCAATCTTTCGGTGTCCTTCCTGTCTCTGCTTCCATCCTTCCACCCCTTTCTTTGAGCCCTGGAACTGAAGTGATTGGGAACAATCATCTCCCACAGCAACATACTTGGAGACTGTGAGAGTGTGTTAGAAAAGCTTTTGACAGAAGAATCCATAAAGTATCAGGTCTTCCTGGACCTTCAACATTCTACCTGAGAAGTAACCAAGCAACATACTTGGTACAGAGCAAGGTCATATAAAAGTATGACTTTATGACAATTCTTTTTTTTCCCTAGGAGTTGGCCCAAACATGTGGCATCAAGATAATACCCACATTTCAGATGTTCAAGCAAGCCCAGAAGGTATGTTTCTATGGTACCTGGCAGGGTAAAATTAAATTATAGGACCAGCAGAATCTAAAAAAAAATGACTGGAGTGTTCGGAGTGGATAAAAGAATTGCATTTATTTTAAACATTTAGCAATGTTTCTGAACTTTATGCACTGACAAGTAGTTTAAAAAAATAAATAAAGCATAAAATGGATATCGTTAAAGGCTTTCTGTTCCTGTAAAGATTTATAGTCT
This sequence comes from Chrysochloris asiatica, assembly GCF_000296735.1. Lineage (NCBI taxonomy): Eukaryota > Metazoa > Chordata > Mammalia > Afrosoricida > Chrysochloridae > Chrysochloris > Chrysochloris asiatica. The sequence goes on from NW_006408587.1 coordinate 3,198,481, forward strand.
TGGAAACCCTATACAGGGTCACTAGGAGTTGGAACTGACTCCACGGTACAGAACCACCATCAAATGAATAATGGTGATGGTTGAACAAGATGATGAATGGAATCATCACTGAATTTTACGTGTGTAAAAGGTTGAGATGGCGAATGTTTTGTTCCATATGCACTTAGCACAATAAAAATTTCATGAATTATGACTCTCCCCACTCAGGCCATCTGAGGTATCCAAATCCTTAACCATCACCACCTTCTTCTCTCTATTGTGAAGCAGAACTATCAAGAAAGAATCTTATAGAAAACAGCATCATGAAATTCGCACTTGATTGTATGTTGTTGTATGTCATCGAGTCCACTCTGACTCATAGCAACGCGGTATAGGGTGTCTGAGGCTATAAATCTTTATGGGAGCAGAAAGCCTCACCTTTCTCTCATGAAGCAGCTGGTGGATTCGAAGGGTCAGTAGTCCAATGCATAACCACTATGCCACCAAGGCTCCTACTTGAAGGTATTTGTTGTTGTTAAGTGCCACCGTGTCTGTTCTGATTCTACATACGGTTTCTGAGGAGCTGTTGGTGTGTTTGAACCACCAGCCTTGTGGTTCAAACTGATCTTGAGGTCCAGTGCTTATCGTACAGTGCCACACCAGATCTCCACCAGGACTCCACTTAAATGTATGGTTGTTGTTAAGTGCAGTCGAGTTGGTTCTAACCTATAGCAACCCTGTATAGGGTTTCTGAGAAGCAGGTGGTGAGCTTGAACTGCCGACCTTGTGGATCAAACTTTACAGTCCAGTACATTAACCCACAGCACCACACCAGGACTCCACTTGAATATGTATATGTTGTTAATTTGTTGTGTGTTGTTAAGTGCTGCAGAGTCTATTCCAGCTGATTGCTGTTAAGTGCCATCCAGTTGCATCTGATTCATAGGAACCCCGTATAGGATTTGGGAGGAGCCACTGGTGGGTTTGAACCACCACCTTGTGGTTTGCAGTCCAGTGTTGTTCCTACAGTACCACGACCCTGTGCAGGGTTTTCAAGGTTTTTAAATATTTTGGAAGCAGAAAGCCTCATTTTTCTCTCCCAGAGCCGCTGGTGGGCTCTAACCACTGACTGCATGGTTCACAGTCCAGTGCTTATCGTATACTTAGGAAACTATTCATCCAAATCAATCTCAAGAAAAAGTGGTAACAGATATGGGCAGTGATTTCAAAACTGGATAAACATACTGTTACTCAACTGTACATGTGAAGACTGTTGAAATAGAAAACATTTTGTTACATATATATTTACCACAATAAACACATTAATATGATGTTCTCTGTCAATGTATAATTCAATAATCTGGTCAATCAGCCTGCTAACTTCAAGGTCAACAGTCTCAAACTGCCAGCTGTTCAGCAGAAGAAACATGAGGATTTCTACTCCCATAAACATTTACAACCTCAGAAACCCTATGCAGGGTTGCTATGAGTCGGAACCGACTTCACAGCACACCACCACAGGATAGAGTAGAACTGCTTCAGATGGTCTCCAACACCGTAGATCTTTATAGGAACAGATCATCAGGTCTTTTCTCTCAGAGCCAATGTGGATGTGAACTGAGAAACATTTTGATTAGCAGCCAAGTGCTTAACGACTGACCCACATAGTTTCTACCCCTGAAATAAGGTGAGGCCTTCACCTCTCTTTTAGGAAGCCTGGTGGCATTGGGCTGCTAACTGTAAGGACTGCTGTTCGAATCCATCAGACACTCAAGGTGAGAAAGATGAGGCTGTCTGCACTCGCAAAGATGTGCAGTCTCAGAAACCCTCCATAGGGTCTCAGAAACCCTCCATAGGGTCTCAGGAACCCTCTATAGGGTCACTATGAGTTGGAATTGACTCAATGGCAATGGCTTATGGTTTGTTAAATCTCTTTTAGAGTCAATTTTCTATTTCATAATCCACTTAATGCAAATGTATACAAATCCACTATAATATTTGATATGGCAGTCATAAGAGTGAAACATAAGTGATCAGCACAGATTAGAACTAATTATGATTTTACAGACATGCAACTACAAAGAATTGTGACTTAAGATAAACGCATGTACTCTAAAGTTTAATCAGATATGTACATTGATTTACCACACACCAAAAAAAAAACCTTTATTACAATGCAGTATAGATGAGTGGTTGAATACGCAGGCTCTAGATTCAGATTTGCAAGGTTTTACCACTTCCTGGTATGGCTACTTTGGGTTAATGCGCAGAACAATAAGGTCAGTTTCAATCACAGAGTCAGCAGTGCAGGCTCACCAGCCACTCCTCAGAAATCCTATACAGGGTCGGTATGAGTAGAACCGACTCAAGACTCAAAGGCACTTAACAACGATAACAATAACCAGCAGTGAACAATTACTTCACCTCTGTTACCTTCGTTTCAGGAATCATAATAACCATTTCCTCATACGGATGCTGTGAGAACGAAATGAATTAACACATAGAAAGTGCTTAGACCCATCTTGATATACATTCACAGTCAGTGTATTGTGTTCATTGCTATTTTGAAGGCATTGATGGAATAATATGTTTAAAATACTGTGCATTATGAAACTAGTACTTCGATATAGTGTCTAAAACACTGATAATTGTGCATAACTTATGAAAGGGGATTTTGCAACATATTTAGGAGGTATAAAGTCTTCATTCCCTTTCACACAATTCTCTCATTTCTGGAATTTTACATACAGAAATATTTCAATGAAAATTAAACAGTTGTATGCATAATAGTTTTAACATACTTTTTAATAAAATGGAAACAACCTAAATGTCTTTTATTAGAAGTGTGAAGTGAATTTTCAACAACTCTATGAAATAGTATGCAATTTAAAAATGTTATGAATTCTGCATGTACAAGCTTGAATTGGTGCAGGTTTTTGCTGTGTATATTCACAACAACAAAAATGAAATAAATGGATTATTTTTAACAAAGTGTTATGAGAACTATATGCACAGTACAAAATGCATGTCTAAACTTTGTAAAGATTTTATGTGGAATATGAAGAATGAGAGCATTTGATATGCTGGCAGTAGAATTTTATTTTAAGTTATTTACTATAATATAATTAGCAAAATATATTGAAATTATTTTTAAAAACTAAATGACACTCTATATTCCCTCCCCTGAGTTTTTACTTGAAAATCAAAGTTACTTAGCATAGGTTTCCTCAAAATTCCCTATCTATGTATTAAATTATATATAATCCCTTTATCTTCCCTTTCTCATTTCAAGAAATGAGAATGGATCCTCTCTTACAAATTAGTTCCAACTCTTATATATTGATTTCATTTCCTTCCTCTGTTCTAGGTTTCCATCCATTATAGTTATCCTCTTTTAAACCTGGCATTTGGGGAATTGTTATTTTGCAACCCAGCATCTGTTCTCCATTCTCTATTAACAATACCTGGTTTTCCTCCAGGAAACCATGCCCCGTCGCATTTTCATCCATATGCTTCCTTGGGGCTCCATCTCCAAGTCTAGACCAATCAGGGTACTCAGTCCTCATTAGGAATGGACCCTAGTCTCTAGTCAAGCCAATCCAAGCCCAACCAGAGTGAATTCCAAGGTATACTTTAGCAACTACGTAAATGCTTTTTATCTTAATATATTTGAACTTGGGAAGATATAAAGTTGAAGTTACCAAAGTTACCTTGCCACCATTTGTTATTGTAGTTGTTAGGTGCCATCAAGTCAGTTCCAACTCAGCAACACTATACACCATCCTCACAATTGTTGTTATACTTGAGCCCATTGTTGCTGCCACTATGCCAACTCATCTCTTTGGGGGTATTCCTCTTTTTTACTAACTTTCCACATTGCCAAGCATGATGTCCTCCACAGACTGATAACGTGTCTGAAGTATGAGAGACAAGTTTTGTCATTCTGACTTCTAAAGAGCATTCTTACTGTATTTCTTCCAAGACAGATTTGTTTGTTCTTCTGGTGGTCTACAGTACTTTTAATATTTTCTCCAACATCATAATTCAAATACATCAATTCTTCTTGGTTCTTCCTTTTTAATTGTCCAACTTTCACAGGCATATGAGGCAATTGAAAATCTCATTGCTTGAATCAGGGGCATCTTAGTCCTCAAACTGATGTTTTTGATCTTCATAAAGAGGTCTTGTAAAGCAGATATGCCTATTGCAATATGTTTGATGTCTTGACTGCTGCTTCCATGAGTGTTGATGGTGGATCCGAGCAAAATGAAGTCTTTGACAGCTTCAATCTTTTCTCCATTTAAAATGATGCAATTTATTAGTTCCATTGTGAGGATTTTGTTTTACATTGAGGCGCAACCCATACTGAAGAGTGTGGTCTTTGATCTTCATCAGTATTTTAAGGCATCTTTGCTTTCAACAAGCAAGGTTGTATCATCTGCATATCACAGGTTGTTAATGTATATTCCTCTATTCCTGATGACACATTCTTCATATAATCCAGTTTCTCAGATTATTTGTATATCCTGCAGATTGAGTAAGTATAGTGAAACCCTGGCACACACCTTTCCTGATTCTAAACCATTCAGTACCCCCTCATTCTGTTCTAAAAATTGCTTCTTGGTTTATGTACAGGTTCTTCATCAGCATAATGAAGTGTTCTGAAATATCCATTGTTTGCAATGCTAACCATAGATTTTTATGATCCACAAAGTCAATCCACACATGATTCGCAGAGTCAATAAAGCACAAGTAAACGTCTTTCTGATGTTCTTTTTTTTCCAGCTAAGATCCATCTGACATCAGCAATGATAACCCTCATTTCATGTCCTCTTCTGAATCCTGCTTGAATTTCTGGCAGTTCCCTGTCAATGTACTGTTGCAATAGTTTTTTAATTATCTTCAGCAAAAAATTTACTTACATGTGATATTAATGATATTGTTCGATAATTTCCTCATTCTGTTGGATCATCTCTCTTTGGAAAAGGTACAAGTATGGATCTCTTCTAATAGGTTGGCCAGATGTCTTTCAAATTTCTTGGCATAAACAAATAAGCTTCATCAATTTGTTGAAAGATTTCTATTTATATTCCATTAATTCCTGGAGCTTTGTTTTTTACCACTGCCTTCTGTGCAGCTTGAACTTCTTCCTTCAATACCATCAGTTCTTGATCATGTGCTACCATATGAAATACTTGGACATCGATCATTTCTTTTTGGTACAGTGACTCTCTGTGGACAGAGGTTTCAGGTTTCAGTGGAGCTTCCAAACTAAGATAGACCAGGACGAAGGAGAAACAGACTACTTCTGAATGTTTAGACATGGAAACCCTTACAAACAGCACTGGGATATTGTCAGATGTAGTATCAGAAGATGAAAATATTATGAATAGCAGCATATATCAGATATAGTGCTATAAGATGAAAGCATTATGACTAGCCACCACAAGGAACCTGAAACGAAAGCCACCATACAGAGAAAACAGATTTAAGCCAAGAGGTACTAAGAAAGAGCATTGATGAGACCCTGAAGCTATCTATGTCTGAACTATCACTATAGATTCTTCAGTTACATAAACTTTTGACTGGATTTTCTGTCACTTATAACCAAAGAATTTCTAACAAATATACCTAGGGCTTTCTTAGTGTACTCTGTGCAAAATAAAGAATGAAAGCCTGGTCTTATCCACTGCTTCCACTTCTCATTGTGTATTCATTCCCTCATCTGCTCTCTTGAAAGTCACCAAGGGTCTACCAGTATATCTAATTAAATAGTCATTCCTTAACCATTGTATATCTTATTTGCACAGAAGTGTCATTAATTAATCAGCTTCTATTCTTGAAATTTTCTCCTCTTTTAGCTTCTATCCCTGATTTCTTTCTAGGAACTCCTCTACTTTCTTGTCTCCTGCTGCTTTCAAATACAAGTGTATCCCAAAGTTCTTTTTTCCCATTCTATCTTATCTTCATTAGTGATTTCATCCCTACTTTTAATTCCAGCTGTCAATAGCTTTTACTTTGGCCACTGCAGTTGCTCTCCAACCCTAAGTTCACTCCATAGCTCTACTCTCTTCTAAGTACTAAGTACATCCAGAATGTTCCTAAGAAGCCAGGATGGTGAGACTTTGTCTATTATACGTCAGATATATTATTAGGAGGACCAGTACCTGGAGAAGGACATCATGCTTGGTAAAGTGGAGGGTCAGCAAAAAAGAAGACCCCCAACAAGATGGATTGGCACAGTGGCAGCAGCAATAGGTTCAAGTATAACAACAATTGTGAGGATGGTCAGGACCGGGCAGTGTTTAGTTCTGTTGTAAATAGGATTGCTATGAGTCAGAACTAACTTGAGGGCACCTAACAACAATAAAGTATTTAAGTACCATTTATCTTTAACAACAACAACAAACAAGGTCCCTGGGTGAGGCAGTTTGTGCTCAACTACTAACCTAGTCCTGGTGTAGCACTGGACTGATAACTGCAGAGTTGGTGGTTCAAACCCACCAGTCACTCCTTGGAAACCCTATACAGGGTTGCTGTGAGTCAGAACTGACTTGACGGCACTTAGTAACAACTCTCCTAAAGATGGGTGGTTCAAACTGCAAAATATGCAACACCAACCAACCAATCATCCCACAAGCCTCTCTGCTCCCCAGTTTGGTTCAATCATCCATTGCAAAGGCCACACAGAACTCAGACACCATACTCACAGTTTGGAGGTTCATTAAGGAAGTTAACAAGTTACAATTGAGGATTACAAAACATTTAAGACACAGCTGTTCCAGTCAACTTCTGATAAATGCCCACAGGACACATCAATCCACCATAAACCTCAGCCTGAAGGCACTCAGCTCTAGCTCCGATGGTCAGCAAACCGAGCTCCTCCACTGAAGTACCTGAAGAACCCCACACAACAAGCAAGCTTCCTGCCCAAAGTTACTCAGTGCAAAGCCCACTGCTCTGTCTCACACTCTGGTTCTTGGTTCTACTGCTCTTCCTCTGCTACTCCTCCAGTGTGACAACTTTCTGTCCCTGGACTGAGGAGGTTCAATGCATAGGGATCTTGGGGTCCAAAGAGCTCCTGGCTCTTCTTCTTTGACGGTAGTGAGATCCCCACCCCCTCAATGGTGATGTGAAATAAAGGCTTAACAATCTGCTTCTGTAAAGATTACAGTCAATAAAACCATATGGATCAGAGTTCTACTCAATAGGACATAGGGCTGCCATGAGTCAGAATTGACTCGATGACAAAGGGATTGGTTTTATTAGGTTAACAGAAAAAAGAGAGTCCAGTTTCTATTGATGGTTGTTTTAAGAGATATGTTCACATTTCTAGCAATAAAACATTTATTACATCTAGTAATAAAACTATCCATTATGCCATTTTAAATGCTCATTGTATCAGAGCCTTATGATGATTCTTCCTGGAATACAGATAGAGCTAGGAGAATATTTGCCTCTCCCGGAAATATGCTTCCTTGTAATCGGTCAGAAAAGTTAGAGAATCCCGCAGATTACTCTTCCTGCTATTGTTGCCAAGAATCTCAAGATTACTCCAGCGCTCAAATAGCTACCTGGCATTTCTACCTGCTGTCTTCACACTGCATCATTCTTTACTGGCTTTGCTATTTTATTCTGCCTTTTATTTTAGCTCATTTCAACTATCTTCAAAGTGTATCAGAGATTCATAATGTATTTTTAAATCAAAACAAATGAAGTCATACAAGAATAACCAAAGACAAGGTGGATAATGGGCATTCCTTGTCACTGAAAGTGCTCATGCAAAGGTTGGTTGAATATCTGGTAGAGATGTAATAAAATCAACAGCTGTAATTCTGTTACAGTTCCAAGGCAATAGAGAACCAAAGCAAATTCCAGGTAAATAATAAGGTAGACTTGTCCCTTCTTGCTATATTCCCTTGTGTTTTCATCTAGATCACGTCATGTTCCAGGAAGACTAATTATGGTAAATAAGTACATTCCTGTGGCTTCTTCCAGCTGGAGCACCCAAAAACCCTTGGTTGATTTTTTACTGTTGTTGTTATGTGCCATCGAGTCGGTTCCGACCCATAGCAACCCTGTATAGGGTTTCCGAGGGTGTAAATCTTTACGGGAGTAGAAAGCCTCATCTTTCTCCCACGGAGCAGCTGGTAGTTTCAAACTGCTGACCTTAAGGTTCGCAGCCCGATTCATATTGATAATCAGAATACTGCACAGTATTCTATTATAAATTATTAATATTTGATACTTGTTGTTGTGTGTCATTGACTTATAGTGACTCTGTATAGGGTTTCTGAGGCTGGAAACCTTTGCAGGAGCAGAAATAAAGAAAGCCTCATCTTTCTCCCATGGAGTGATTGGTGGATTCAAACCACCAACTGTGTGGTTAACAGTCCAATATGGTACCCACTATGCCGCTAAGTCTCCATTTGATATTATATTGTTGTTGTTGTTATTAAGTGCTGTCGACTCGGTTCTGACTCATAAAGAACCTGTGTAGGGTTTTCAAGGAGTGGCTGGTGGGTTTGAGGCCCCAACCTTTACATTAGCAGTCAACTGCTTATCCTACAACACCACAAAATTTGGTAAAGGCTATAAAATCTCTCTTCATAAAATGTTCATATGCACATAAACAAAACTATGCCTGGAATTATGGTATTCACAGAACCTATAAAGTCCATCATTAGATACACTCAGTTAACTTCAGTTCCAGACCCAAGATGTGCACATATATATGGACTCGTGGTGTGACGCTGTAGGATCAGCACTGGACTGCAAACCACAAGGTCAGCAGTTCAAGCCCACCAGCTGTTCCTCAAACCCTATACAGGGTTGCTATACATCGAACTGACTTGATAGCACTTAACAACAACAACAACATGGAATGGGAGACAGGAAGAGAAATGAAACTTTGCAAGTCTTGGCCACTTACCTTAAGTATGGACCAGCTATCAAATATCAGCTCCACCTTTCATTCTTTGATATTAAAGTAAAATGATTTCCCAAAGCACTTAGATCCACTAACAAAAGTAATGGATTATAGATGCTAATAAATGAATAATTCAAAAATGAATAATTCACAAGAAACCATCTGCTAGACTGAGGCTTTTGTATTAAGTGGAAGCTCATGCCCTTATACTTGTGAACTGGATGCCTCCTGCTGAGGGTACGGAAGTCATTTCCGGCAAGCACTCTCCTTAAAGTATGTGCAGAAACTGAGAGTCCCAAGTGAGAGACACTGAGGTGTGCTGGAAAGAGAACAAGATTTAAAGCAGAAGTCGTAAACTTTGTGTTAGGCTGGGAATACAGGGTGAGACAATGGGGAAGTAAGAAGCCTGGTGGTCCCTGAAGAATGACTGACTCTCCAAAAGGGTTCTAATGCAACTTCATATGAAGCAAGTCTTTCACCATCCCCCAAAAAGTGTTGCAGCTAATTTTTGCCATCTCTGGTTCCCTTTTATTAGTGGGTGACCTTGGGAATATACATTAAGCACCTTGAAGATCAGTTTCCTTCTCTGTGAAATAGGGACTATATCACCTGTTTCTGAATGGTTGTCATGCAAATTTATAATACAAGGGTAAGTCAAAAAGTATAGTCAAAAAGGGTATCAGTACATATATGCACAAGTTTATTCCAAATAAAACATGTTTAAACATCAAAAAGTATAGTCAAAAAGGGTATCAGTACATATATGCACAAGTTTATTCCAAATAAAACATGTTTAAACATGTCTCTGCAATTAGAGGATAGCTACGGACAACTCCTCTCAATAACACATTTGATTCACTCTCCTTAGGGTGTCCTCAAAAGCAGAATACTTTTTGTACAATAGAAAAAAATGATTTTGAGGTCAGGAAATCAAATTTTTAACAAAACTCAAGTTGAGCAGCCACTCCTTGGAAATCCTACACAGGGTCGCTATGGATCAGAACTGACTTGACGACACTTAACAACAACACTAACAGTAGGGCAGAGGAAGGAGCTCTGGTGATGCAGTGGTTAAGCACCTGTCTGATAACTAAAATGACAACAGTTTGAATTCACCAGCCACTGCACAGGAAAGAGATGTGGCCAAAGTCTCCATAAAGATCACAGCCTTGGAAACCCTATGGGCCAATTCTGTTCTGTCCTACAGGACTGCTATGAGTTGGAATTGGCTTGATGGCAATTTGGGTTTGATAGGAGAAAAACTAAATTACTTGGTTTTTTGCATCCTTAAACTAGCTCATGAATAAAGTTGTCATAATTGAAAAAAAAAAAACAAACCTCAAGTTGACATCTTCCCAAATCATTAAAGTTTTACAACAAATTTACAAGAACACTGCCCCATATAATACAAGCATTTTTAGATCAAGCAGTTTAAGAAAACTCAGGAAGACCTCAAAGATGAGCCAAGAGAGGGTAGACTATCAACCTCAACTAACGAACAAATTATGACAAGTCCAGAAATTGGTGAAAGAAAACCATAGAATTACTATTGATGTGATAGTTACTGAAGTTGGGTTCTCACATTTTCCATTTTAAACAAACTTTTTGGCTTTAACTAACTAGTTTTCACCTTGATGATTGCCAAAAAAATTGCACCAAGATCATTCAGCTAGCTCAAATAATGGATCGTTCCATCAATCTTTCAATTAAGTTCAAAGCTAATGAAGATAATTTTATGGTTCAATCAAAACATTGGCTTCTGAGGGGGATCTGCTGGGCTAGTTACATTCAAGGCAGAGAGGTCACCCAGGAAGGTTATAGCAACTATTTTTTTGAGATTCCAAAAGGGATTATCTTGATAGATTTTCTTGAAGAACACAGGATAATCATAGTGGGTCGGGGGAGATTAGGAAGAAGTTTTAAGAAAATTGAAAACTACATTGGTAAGAAAAAGGCCAGTAAAGTTACACTGAGGAAATTATTTCCATCACAACAATGTTCATTTTTCAAGGGCTATCCTTTCAGAATTCCTTTGGGGAACCTTACCCCATCCACCCTACAGCCCAAATTATGCCCCTTCAGACTTCTTTTTTGTTTCCAAAAGTCAAAAGAACATTGAAAAAGAACACAATTTCCGTTCTTCAAGAACACCAAAACTGCTGTTTCGATATTTTGTAGATGATGTGATTGTTGGATGTCATCAAGTTGGTTCCAACGTAACTCTGCTCATAGTCTCTGCTCATAGTGACCCTTGCACAGCAGAATGAAATATTGCCTGGGCCTGTGCCATTCTCACAATTGTTAAGATTTAGCCCATTGTTGCAGGCAGTGTTCATCATCTCATTGGAGATCTTCCTCTTTTTCTCTACTTTACCAAGCATGATGTCCTTTTCCAGAAACTTGTCCTTCCTAACAACATGCCCAAAGTATGCAAGACAAAATCTCACCATTCCTGCTTCTCTAGAACATTCTGGCTGTACTTCTTCCAAGATACGTTTGTTTGCTTTTCTGGAAACTTTCAATATTCTTCACCAACAGCATAATTTTTTTTTCATGTTTCATATACATATGTATTTTTTAAACTTTTTATTGTGAATTGAATGAAGGTTTACAGAACAGATCATTAGTCACACATTCAACAAATTATACATTTTGTTTCTTTACAATGATTGCAATCCCCTCCATGTATCATCAATTAACAGTATTTACCTCTATTCATGTCATTATATTGAGTAATTTCCCTTCTATTCCTATTTTGTCTTTTTTTGTGGAGGTGGTGTAGTTTTCTATAAATCTTAGCTATTAGTCTCTTGTGTGATATGTCATTGCAAACAAATTTTCCAGGTTGTGGGCTCCCTTTTTACTCTTTTGGTAAAATCTTTTGATGCACATAAGTTTCTAATTTTTAAGAGGTCCCAATCACCAGCTTTGTCTTCTACTGCCTGTGCATTTTTTGTAATGTTTGATAGTGTGTATGCCATGTATTAGAGTCCCTAAGTTTGCCCCTAGTTTTTCATTGATGATATTTATAGTTCTAAGTTTTACATTTAGGTCTTTAATCCATGATGAGTTTTTTTGTATATGGCGTAAGGTATGGGTCTTGTTTCATTCTTCTGAAGTTTTGCCAGTTTTGCCAGCACCATATATTAAAGAGACTATCTCTTCCCCATTTAATGTGTTTTGGCCCTTTGTCAAAGACTAATTGACTGTATGTGGATGGATTTACTTCTGGGTTCTCAATTATGTTCCATTAGTCTATATATCTTTCATTGTACCCATACCAAGCTGTTTTGACCAAGTAGCTCTTTAGTAATTTTTGAGATCAGAGAGTGAGAGGCCTCCAACTTTGTTCTGCTTTTTAAACTTTGCTTATCCAAGGTCTCTTTCCTCCCCATATGAAGTTCATGATAATTTTTTCATCTCTTTAATAATGATGTTGGAATCTGGATTGGGTTTGCATTATATTATAAATTGTTTAAGGTAGTGTTAACATTTTCACAATGTTAAGTCTTCCTATCTATGAACATGATATATTCTTCCACTTAATAAACTTTGTTTTCTTTCTGTGTGATGTTCTTGATGCCATCTCACAACTCTTCTGGTTTTCAGTCATTAGTGTTTAATGCATCACATCTGTTCTTGAGATGATCTCTAAATTCATGTACGATATGTTCAAGATCATATTTTGGCTCTCATGGACTTGTTTTAATTTTCTTTAGCTTCAGCCCGAACTTGCATATGAACAATTGATGGTTTGTTCTACTGTCTGCCCCTGGTCTTGTTTCAGCTACTGATATGGGGCTTTTTCACCATCACTTCTCAAAGATGTAGTCAATTTGATTTCTGTGTATTCCATATGGTGAGATCCATGTGTACTGAATGATGCAGAAAGCATTTATTAAAAAAAAAAAAAAAAGAAGAAGAAGAAATAATACACAGTCACTTTACCAAAAAGAAATGATCAATATTCAATTATTTCAAGAGGGAGCATATGATCAAGAGCCAGTGGTACCAAGGGGCTAGAGCTAAGAGTGAAGCATCCAGCTGATATGAAGTGAGGGGAGATATACAAGAACACCCAAATTTGCAGATAGTACCCATTTGACCTAGCCTTGATGGCTTAATAATCGGAACTCAACTAGAGGAAAATAAAATTAAAAAAAAAAAATATATATATATATAGCAAATGAGGATAAATTGCTACAAATTGATGAACTTGACATATTCATGGAGGTAGTAGTTCAAAATACCAACAGAGAGGGAAGGAGTCTTCACATAAAGTATCAATGCTATCCCCTCTGTATACAGGGTAAATAGGGATGGGCAACTTAGACATTGGCTACCTAAAATGAGGGGGCAATAAAGGCATGAAGTGATTGGCTTACAAGGTTTCAAGAGGGAGTTTAGTTTAAGAATAGGGGCAGGGAGTGATTAACTTTTCAGTCTAGGAGTGGAGGGCCCTGGACCAACAATGGAGAAGAGTGGAGAGCGGGACCCAACCCAGAGAAGTTGTGATGCCTGAGATGGAGGCAGAGATGATAATGCGGAGAGATGGAGAGGCTGGGGACTTGAGATCCAGAGAGGGAAAGGGGCTGTGTGCTGATGACCGGGGTGGGGGCCAGGCTTGCAGGATATATCCTTTGGTTGGTTGATGATGCATGGACGGGACTGTAACTTTGGCGATGAAATGATATATGACAGAATGAATGTAAAACCTATGGTATCCCATGTAAACTATCACATAATTCACAATAAAACATTTATTAAAAGGAAAAAAAAAGAGTAGGGGTGGGGGAAATAGAGTCCCCACTGAATAGTTTTCATCTTGTCTAGATGGATCTGGTAAAAAGAGCTGGGGATAAGATTCTTATGAGTCAATAGTGAGTAATTGTTATCATGAAAAATTGCAACTGTCACAAGGTAGAAGTTTTGTAACAAAAACTGGGGAGTAGTTAATCTTACAGTCCAGAAACAGAGGACACTAGGACCATCAAGGGAGAAGAACACAAGCGTAATGCGGGACCCTATCCAGAGAAGCAGCTACACCAGAGATGGAGGCAGAGATGGGGACATGGAGAAAGGGAGCAGCTGAGGACTCTTGATTCATGGGAACAGATGGACTGAGTGCTGGTGGCCAGGAGGTGGGCTTGCAGAATGTGCCCTTTGGTGGTGTAAATTATTATATATGCCTGAGTGTTTAAAAACAAAAAAAGAGCTAAAATGAATAGAGAGAAATACTGTTAACTGATGGTACATGGAGGGGATTATAATCATTGTAATGAAACAAAGTATCTGATTTGTTGAATATAAAACTGATGATCTGCCCTGTAAACTTTCACTCAATTCACAATAAAAACTTTTAAAAAAAAAAAGAGCCAGTGGTACTGAAGGAAAACCTCCAAGGTATACTGGAGGTATATTCTCCAAGAATTGATAGAATACAGATTTAAATCTTTCAACAAACTGATGTAGCACTAGAGGCACTCATTCATCTATAGCAAGGAATTTGCAAGACAGCTACCTGGCCAACTGATTGGAAGAGATCTATATTTGTGCTTGTTCCAATGAGAGGTGATTAAACAGAATATAGAAATCATAGGGCAATATCAATATCACATGCAAGTAAATTTTTGCTAAAGATTATTCAAAAATGGCTGCAGCAGTACAGAAATAAAATGTCAGTTTGTTATATGCTGAACCTTCCAGAAGTTCAAGCTAGACTCAAATGATGATGTAGAATGAGGGATATTATTGCTGATGTCAGATGGATCTTTGTTATAAGCAGAGAATGCCAGAAAGATGTTTGTTGTTGTTGTTGTTAAGTGCCATTGAGTCTATTCTGACCCATAGTGACCCTGTATAAGGTTTCCAAGGAGCAGCTGATGAGCTTGAACTGCTGTACAGTTCAAACGACTTTGCAATCTGACATATTAGCCCACAGCACCACACCAGGACTCCAGAAAGATGTTTACCTGTACTTTATTGACTAAGCAAAGGCTTTCAACTATGTGAATCATGACAATCCATGGATAACATTGTGAAGAATGGATATTCCAGAACACTTAATTGTGCTCATGAGGAACCTGTGCACAGACCAAGAGGCAGTCATTTGGACAGAACAGGGAGATACTGTTCTGAAAATTAGGAAAGGTATCTGTCAGGTTTGTATCTTTACACCATATTTATACAGTCTGTATGCTGAGCAAATAATCTGAGAAGCTGAATCATAAACAAGAGATTGGCATCAGAATTGGAGGAAGATTTATTAACAAACTGCAATATGCAGATAGATGATACAACCTTGCTTGCTGAAAGCAAAGAGAACTTAAAATACTTACTTGCTGTTGTTGTTGTTAAGTGCAGTCAAGTCAATTCTGACCCACAGTGACCTGTTTAGGATTTATGAGGAGCAGCTGGTACATTTGAACCATCGACCTTGCGGTTCAAACTGACCTTGCAGGTGAGTGCTTATCCTACAGTGCCACACCAGAACTTACTGATGAATATCAAAGACCACAGCCTTCAGTATGGGTTACACCTCAATATAAAGAAAACAAAAATCCTTACCACTGGACCAGTAAATAATATCATGATAAATGGAGAAAAGATTGAAGTTGCCAAAGATATCATTTTGCTTGGATCCAGAATCAACATTTATGCAAGTAGTAGTCAAGAAATCAGACAAGGTCTGCATTAGGTATATCTGCTGCACAACATCTCTTTAAAGCCAAGAGCAAAAAGATACCAGTTTGCAGACTAAGGTGTGTCTGACCCAAGTTATGGGATTTTCAATAACCTCATATACATGTGAAAGTTTGACAATGAATAAGGAAGACCAGAGAAGAATTGATGCATTTGAGTTATGGTGTTGGAGAAGAATATTAAAAGTATCGTGGACCACCAGAAGAACAAACAGATCTATCTTGAAAGAAACACAGGCAGGATAACAAGACTTGTCTCTTATACTTATGACATATCATCAGGATGGACCAATCATTAGAGAAAGACATCATGCTTGGTAAAGTGGAGGGTCAGCAAAAAAGAGGAAGCCCCTCAATGAGATGGATTGGCATAGTGGCATCAATGGGCCCAGATGTAACAAGTGTGAGAATGGTACAGGACCGGGCAGTATTTCATTCTGTTGTGCGTAGGGTCGCTATGAGTCAGAACCAACTCGATGGTATTTATAAAATCCACACCAACACTGATCTAATGCTCTCCTGAAAGTTCTGTGTGTTTTGTAAGTCTGGAGCAGAGTCCACCAGAATCCAGGTCCTGCATGAATCTGTGCCACCAGTATGATGTCTTTCAGTCTCCAAAACTGCTTGCAAAACTTTAAGATGGCCGTGTCACATCTAGCCAGCAGTCCACTTACCAGTCAGTCTCCTTCTTCACCATCTCTGCTCCACTTTCCTCCCAATAAGTATTTAATTCACTTTCCTAACTTTTCCTCTGAAGCTCAGAGTTCCAGGATTAACACCCATCTGTTTCCTTTAGCCTCCCATATTTTTGTTGCAGAGGGACTGTGTAGGGTGTCTATCTGCCTATTGTGCCATTTTGCCAGAAATCCAACATCATAATTTAGATGCATAAATTCTTCCCTGGTCTTCCTTATTTATTGTCCATCTTTCACATGCATATGAGGCCATTGAAACTACCATGGCTTGGGTATTTTCACCTTAGTCCTCAAAAATGACACTTTAAAAGAGGTCTTTTGCAGTAGATTTGCCAAATACAAGACATCATTTGATTTCTTGACTGCTGCTTCCATGAGCATTGATCCTGGATCCAAGTAAAATGAAATCCTTGACAATTTCAGTCCCTTCTCTGTTTATCATGATGTTTTTTTATTGGCCCAGTTGTGAGGATTTTTGTTTACATTACATTGAGTTATTATCCATACTTAAGGCTATATCCTTTGATCTTCATCAGTAAGTGCCTGAAATCCTCTTTGCTCTCAGCTAACGAAGTTATGTCATCTGCATATCCTAGGTTATTAATGAGTCTTCCTTGCATCCTGATGCTGAGTTCTTCTTTGTACAGTCCAGCTTCTCAAATAATTTGTGCGGCATACAGATTGAATAAGTATGGTGAAAGTTACAGCCTTGTTGTTAAGTGCCATCAAGTCAATTCTGACCCATAGCGACCCTGTATAGGGTTTCCTAGGAGCAGCTAGCTGGTGAGCTTGAACTTCCGACCTTGCAGTTCAAATGGCTTTGCAGTCTGGAGCATTAACCCACAGCACCACATAGCAGGTTATTAATGAGTCTTTCTTGCATCCTGATACTGAGTTCTTCTTTGTACAGTTCAGCTTCTCAAATAATTTGTTCAGCATATAGATTGAATAAGTATGGTGAAAGAATACAACTTTAGTGCACACATTTCCTGATTTTAAATCACACAGTATCCCCTCCCTTGTTCTGTTTGAATGACTGCCTCATGGTCTAGGCGCAGCTTCCTTATGTACACAATTAAGTGTTCTGGAATTCCCATTCTTCATGATAGTACCCACAGTTTGTTTTGATCCACAGAGTTGAATGTCTTTGCATACTCAATAAAGCACAAGAACACATCTTTCTAGGATTCTCAACTTTCAGTCAAGATCCACCTAACATCAGCAATAATATCCCTAGTTCAATGTTCTCTTCTAAATCTAACTTGTATTTCTGGCAGTTCCTTGTTTGTTTCTTTCATTAGACCACTTTTTTCACATGGTCTGCAGGGCTCTGAAGGGTGCAGATTTCCCCAAAGGGATTAACTTTCAGCCACATAAGCAATTGATACATTGGCAGAGATTTACTGACCGTAGAGAGTAAGAACTAAGTGAGATGGAGAAGAAAGCAGAGACGTGCAGCAAGAGCAAGAATTCCAGCTGCCTATTGGTCATCAAAGGAACCCTGGTAATGCAGCAGTTAAGCACTCAGCTTCTAACATAAATATTGGCCATTCAAACCCACCCTGCAACTCAGGTTTTTAAAAAAATATATATCCTATTTTAATTTTAAATTTTGATGTTTTGTACATCATGGATCTTTGCATTAATTTTATTTCACAGTCACTAAAATATAATTTATCTATATTACTGACTTTTGGGGGTGCACCCCCATAAATTTTGCATCCTGGTTCTAGCCAGTGTTTCACTGGTGATTCTCCAGAAGAACTCAACAAGAGACATAATCACAGCTACAATGTATTTCAGCAAAGGATATAGAGCCAAAGTAGCAGGAAAAAAGACATGCTAAGACAATTCAGAGAGGTCCAGTACAGGATACTAATGTCCTCCCTTGTCTGAGACAACACAGGAGGACCCTGGCAGTGGACTTCAGGGATGTGAATAGAATGTCTGTTTAGTGCAGCTGCTATTCCAGGTGCTGTGTCATGGCTTGAGCAAATTTCCAGAGGCAGCATGATCTTCTAGGCTCTCAAGGGTGCAGATCCTCCTAAAGGGGTTAACTTTCAGCCACATAGGCAACTGATACATGGACAGAGATTTATTGACAGGAGAGGGTAAGAACTAAGTGAGATGGAGAGGAAAGCAGAGAGGATTACAATGTTCTAGTGCCATCATCCAGCTGCCACCAAGCTCTGAGGAAAGAACGTCTTTGGCTACACCCTGGTCAAAACCAAGGGAACTACTGATACGGGATATGGTCACTGACAAGGCAACCTAGATAAATCAGGTGACATTTGGGATCTCCTGAAATTAGTGTCAATTTATGGCTAGTTTCCAGTTATCCCCTCAAAGTCTGGTTATTACTTTTTCCCCATTGAATAGTCATTCTAGTAATAGGTTGTAGGTCTTTTGGGGGAAGGCTGGGAGAAAAACTAACCACTGGCAGTGTAGTGGGGTCCTTTCTCAAGGAGATCTGGCCACCCCTTCATTCAAGGGGTTGTGAGTCTGTAAAATTTGCTCCAGTCTGGGGATTTATTGAGAGCTCATGACTCTTCAATCTGGTTGATTCAAGTTAGACTGCTGTTCGCTTGACCTAGAATTCTTTCTCTCTTACAGATAAAGTAAATATTTAATAGATTTCCCAACCATTTTACTCCCAGTATACATCCTGCTTAAATGCCCAATGTCATAAGTCCATATGAGTCAGACTACTGGAGTCCTGGTGTGGCGCTGTGTGTTAATGCGCCAGACTGCAAAGCCATTTGAACTGCAAGGTTGGCAGTTCAAGCTCACCAGCTGCTCCTCGGAAACTCTATACAGGGTCGCTATGGATCGGAATTGACTTGACAGCACTTAACAACAACGTTCTGATTACAGTAGTCCATTACAGTAACCACATCTACCTTGTCTTTGTCGATTAAGTGCTGCCAACTGATGCCTACCCCCACGGTGTCCAATCAGCATATTGTAATTCAGTGTCTTAATTCAATTAGGACAGTTCCCATAGTCAAATCTGGTTTGTGTAAAATAATAATCACAACAGTCTTCAAGGAGGCTTGGGCTTTCTTCACAAATTTGTTCCTCACTGTTGTGATAAAAGGTGTGTCCTCTGGGCATTCCATATGTGGGTTTATAGGTCTATCCTGATAAATCCACTCTAACATGCCAATTTATATTTCTTCCTCTACAGAATACCAAGGCAAGTGTGATAATTCAACTTGATGTATTGTAGGCCACCAAACAATCCATGCTTCAGTGAACCAACGAAATAAACTATCAGATCCCCTCTTAATACCAATAAACTTGGGCCCATATCAATAAACTCAGACTGATCCAAATTTATGTTCCTTGCACCATTACCCCATATCCTTAATCACCATTCTCAAACATATTCTCTAGGTTTCTGTTTGCACATATTAGAAAAATCAAGCAGTTCTTTTGGAGTGTAGCAGACTTCTTCATATGTCACAATTTGTACCTCACCTTTTAGGGCTAGGTGGGAATTAAGCGTAATGGCTATGAATCAGGCTGCAAACTGCAAGGTCAGCTGTTTGAAACTACCAGCTGTTCCGCGGGAGAAAGATGAGGCTTTCTGCTCCCGTAAGGATTTACAGCCTCGGAAACCCTGTACAGGGTCGCTATGGGTCGGAACCGACTTCATGGCACATAACAACAACAACAATAGATCTAGAAGCAATAATTGGTGGAAATGTTTCCTGGTACCATTCAGCAATGGCTTGCAAAACATCTTTCTTAAGTGATGCCCCCAAGGCAATCTCTCAGGCATTATATCAGCAGCCACAGTTTGGTTAATCTCCTTGAGTGTGGACAAAGGGAATCATGGCTCTATTTGTAATGAATCAGCAGACAAATATGGAGTCATCTTTTAAGGTGGGAAGGGTAGTGTTGTTGGCAAGAGTGATTCAACAGAATTTAGGGGCTCAGTGCCCCCATCCTTAATTTCAGTGGTCCCATCATTTCCTAATTATCTGCCTATATGTTCCCATCCTAAGTTTCAGGATCCTATTTGTTCCCAATCAATGCCCTCACTTTAACATCTGACACCATTAGAAACTGGAAAATCGTTCACGTTATAATTCAACCACTCTTACGATGTTGTTGTTGTGTGCTGTGGAGTCCGTTGCAACTCATAGCGACCCGGTACAAGGTTTCCAAGACTATAAATTGTTGTTGTTGTTGTTGTTGTTGTTATTTGTCGTGTAGTCAGTTCCAACTCATAGCGACCCTGTACAGGGTTTCCGAGGCTGTAAATCTTTACAGGAGCAGAAAGCCTCATCTTTCTTCCACGGAACAGCTGGTAGTTTCAAACTGCTATCCCTGAGGTTCACAGCCCGATTCGTAACCACTGCGCTACCAGAGCTGAAATACTCATCTTTCTCCTGCAGAATAGCTGGTAGTTTCACACTGCTGACCATGAGATTAGCAGCCTCATTTGTAACCACAATGCTACCAAAGTAACACTCTATATTTGAGTTTTAGTAATATCATCCCTGTTTCTACAAGAAATAATGTTCCCTTTCAGAGCACAACTGGAAACTGAAGTCTTTCATGCATTGCTTTTATAGCTATTTGCTCACATAAAGATTTAAAGTCTCTAAAACCCTATAGTGGTTTGATATGAGTCCGAATGCATTTGGTTTGGTTTGGTTTGTTGGATCATGGAGAACAGACACACTTCAGGCATTTCTCATCCCTTCCTTGCTGATGTCTCTCTTCAGCGGCATGGGAGACAGGATAGAGACTACAGGTTAACCTAGAACAAGAGCCAAAGAGAAGGATTCTGCAGATATGGTGATGCCTTGCCAGTGCCCATATGGTTACATGCCCTGACCCTCATCTCAATTTCTCATTACTTCAGGCAAAGGTAGACTTGAGATTGTGGTAGAATCTCAACAGCTCTCACGCCCATAAAGTTCCTTTAAGAATAGATTGAGCTGTCTGTGAAATCCTGGTGCCTCAAATGTAAAATGTAAAAAATTCATGTCCCTCTTTCCCAACCTCCAACCTTCAGGCTAGTGCTTCTATTGCTTCACATTGGTCCCTAGCTCCTAGCCAATGAGTTCAGCAGTCTGGATACTTAGCATCTTAGCATCCTTTTCCTGCTCTTTGCTATATGATTGGTCATATAGGTACCCAAGTCCTGCTTATGTTTCTGCTGGGCATTCTTTTCTTGGTACAAGAGGATTATGAGGTCCTAGAGCCATCATCCAGCTGCCACCAAACTCTGAGGAAAGAAAGACTTTGGCAACTCTCTAGTCAAAACCAAGGAAACTATTTGTAGGGGGGTGGTGGCCTATAAATCATCAACTAGGCAACCTAGGTAAATCATGAAATTCTGCACCACTTAGGTAACCGTATTCTCAAGATTCAAAAGAATATTTTGCTGTTATAGAAGTGGATACATGAGCAAACCGGTAAGTGACATGGGATCAAGATACAGTCATAACTGTGGCTTTTACTTTCAAAGAACAGAATGAACCATGATACTCAGAGACAACATTCGTACACAAAAGCTGTTGTCATGAGAAGCGGAATCACTACCTGTAGGGATCATTCTTCCCAAAACATACTGAACATTGAAGTCAGTCCTAGATTTTGTCCATCCCTTACACCTTCTAACACCATTTCTAGCTGCTGAGATCTCTGCCACTGAAAACTGAAATATACAGCCATTCCCAACTTTAGTTTCTCTGTCTCATCCTTCTCTTCAACCACCTAATACAGTTTCCACTAAATAAACAATGAATACTAAAGGTCTTTAACTCCCATATTTAATCAAGATGGCGGATGAAAGATGCACCATTATTTTATATAGAAAAAAACTTCCCACTGAAATGTAACACACCCTCCACTGCAAAACGCATCGTGATTCAGAGATGTTAAAATTTGGGGAAAAGAGTACTATGCTTCTTAGGGTCAATGAATTGCAATGCTATTGCATGGACAGAACTCAGGGAATGGAAAATCACATTTGATTTCAAGAAATCATCTATATAAATCATTGACTGTTGTTGTTAGGTACTATTGAGTCAGTTCCAACTCATAGTGACCCTGCATAGGGTTTTGGAGGCTTTGCATCTTAGCAGGAGCAGAAAGTCCCATCTTTCACCCACAGAACAATTGGAGAGCTTGAACCTCAGACCTTGTGGTTCTCAGTTCAGTGCTTATTGTGTGGAACTACCATCAATGTATAAAAGGACTGAGAAGTTTCAGTGACTACATTTCTTTATTTCCAATACTGCTATGTGTTCTAATCTTAGATTAGGGGAGTATTATGAAGGATTATAGAAATTGTCAAAAAAAATTAGTGTAAGTAAACAACCTTGAAGGGTGTCAGATAACTAAAATATCATGAATTTTGATAAAACCTGTCCAGCATTTAATGTGTATTTATATTTAAAGTATCTTGCAAACAGAAGAAATGAGGAGTAATTTTACAATTAGAAAGAAAACTCAAACTTTCAATACCTTTGCAATATTTGAATACTTCTTTTACCTTTTTTATATTTATTAACAGATTTTTGAAATGTGTGGAGCTGATGCTAACAAATTGGAAAAGAAGATTCAAGAACTCATGTAAACTGATCTCCAAGACAAAATACACTTGGCAACCTTTCCAAAGGTCACAGCAAATGTGTTTGTGTTCTCATTTTTTTTACACAAATATTTTAATGTTTTCTTTGTCTCTTTTCTACGCTTTACAGGTTTAATTCTGTATTGCAGTATCACTGCAAAATTGCTTTAAGTTGTTAAAGCATCCGTGATTGTGTCATTCCCATCTTGGGCTTTTCAACTGCTCTGAGTCATTTATTGAGCAAAGTTTGTATGATCTTCACAACAGAGGCCTTGCACACCTAAATCATCAAGATGGTTTGCTAGAGATTGCCAAGGATGAGATTCTTAACACTGATGAACAAGTAAATGCCTTATTGTCCTGTTGCATTCCAAAAATATGGAGTCTTCTTCCCAGTCAAACTCACTAGCCACTCCTTGGAAATCCTGTACAGGGTTGCTATGAGTCAGAACTGACTCAACAGCACTTAGCAACAACATCAATTCCCCAAATGAACAGTTGTTTGTGGTTCAAAATTCTTCTCCTGTCCATTACCTTATAGTTGAACTATGTCATTTTACTCCCCCACATGGCCTTTCCACAATTTGCCTATAAACAAGTAAAAATTACCTCAAAATCAGAAAGTTCTTTTACTAGCTTTAAAAAAAAAAGTCAGAAAGAAAAGAACTCATTTAGCTTAGATGTAAAGGCAAAGACCAGACGAGATGGCTCCTTCTCATCATTAACTGTATTCATTGTGGGGCTACCTCCAGTTGAAAGCCAGAATCACAAATCATAGGGTAGAAGCAGCTTTCCCAAGCCATTAATGACTAAAAATTTGACAGATCTTAGGGTCCATGGACTTTGCTAGGATTCTCTGAGCTATAAAGTAGAGGAAGTTAGCCCATGATAGCTTAAGTAAAAAGAGACACTCCAGAGTTTCTAGGTAATACAAATAATTAACTCTAAATGAAAAGTTACAGGTTTGGGTTCACCCAGAGGACCTCAAAAGAAAGGCAAGGTGATCTGTTTGTGAAAGAGCAACAACTGAAGACCCTCTGAGACACAGTTCTCCTCTGATACACATGCGGTCACCGTGAGAAACTGGTACTGTTCATATTTCTGAGCACTTACTCTAAGCCAAGCACTGTTATAGGCACCTGAGATAAAGAATGATTTACAGATTCTAAAGGCAGAGATCACAGGCATTTTACATGAGAGATTAGAACTAGGGAGAAAAAGGTTATGGGAAATTCTTGCTTTTCTCTCTTTGTCTGAACTATCTTTTCTGTTGCCACAAATAAGTGTTCTTTATTTCCCAGACCTCATGCTACACAATGGTCCAGGCTAACAGCTCCCAAGCACACATCACTCCTCCATTCAAGAAACCAGATAAAGTATTCTTTCAGTTTGTTTCCCTTGCCTACTATTATAAAATAGACACTTGAGTGGGATAGAAACGAATATCAGGAAACATGATTACAGAAAACTTGTAAGCCCGCCCCCAGCCTATATCTGATTAGAAAACTTTAAAGGGGTGCTAGAACTTGTCCAGTGAAAAAGGCTTCTTGCAGAGCTTTTGTAGGGTCTAAGACCATAGGTGGAATCCTGATCCCCATCCAGAACTTTCTGAGATGGGAAATTCCACTTGAAAAGACAAGCAGACCAGCCTGGAGCAGCTAAAGGAACAGAAGATACTTCTTGAAAGAAAGATCAGCAGGGAAAACTAAAAACAAAAGCAACAGTCTGATTGATTACTACAAAAACAAGCAAGTTGTTTGCTGCGGAGCCATCAAGGTAAGTAATCAAGTCCCTCCAGGACAAACCCCCTCCCAAGAATGAAACTCAAAGGGAACACACAAACAGACATGTAAACTTGCTGGAGACCATGTTGTTCTACTGGTGAGAGGAAGTGGGGGAAAAGTAGCAATGAAGAGGTAGGCTGAGTCTGACCAAGTTACATACACCCCCATTGACTAGGAGTGTGGTGAGAGCTGGTTTGCCTGAAGTACAGTGAGACCTGGGGACCCCTGAGCCCATTGACAAGGACATGGCCACAGAGGGCTAGAACTGAGAATGAAGCATCCAGTTGATATGAAGTGAGAGGATATGAACAAGGGTGCCCAAACTTGCAGATAGTACCACTGGACCTAGCTTCAATGGCTGGATGTTCAGACAGAACCCGACTAGAGGAAGGAAAAGAGGAAAGAAAAAAAAAACAAGTGTCAACTGCTACAATCTGATAAACTTGACCTATACTAATAGATGTGGTGATGGTAGTGGTTATGTGCTATGGAGTCAGTTCCGACTCATAGCAACGCTGTACAGGGTTTCTGAGGCTGTAAATCTTTACGGTAGCAGAAAGCCTCATCTTTCTCCCATGGAACAGCTAGTAGTTTCTTGTGATCTTGTGGTTCACAGCCCAATTCATAACCGCCACACTACCAGAGCTCCTTACAAATAGATGTAGTAACTTAAAATACCAACCAAGAGGGAAAGAAGCTTTACAGCAAAGATAATTCCCATCCCCTCTGTACACAGGGTTAATATGGATGAGCAACTTAGACCATTGGCTCCTAAAATGGGGGAGGGGAGAAGGCTGTAAAGGCACAAAATGACTGGCTTACAAGTTTTCATGAGGGAGTTTAGATTCAGAGCATGCTGAGAAAGAATCCCTTTTGTGGTTTTCATTCTGTCTAGACAGGTCTGGTCAAAGGAGATGAGTACAAGACTCTCATGATTCAATAGTGAGTAATTGTTATCATGACTAATTGTGATTGTCGCAACTGTAAAGGTAGAAGTTTTGTAGCAAAAAGGGGTGACTGGTCGATCTTATAGTCCTAGAGTGGAGGACCCTGAGACCATCAAGGGAGAAGAGTGAGAGAGGAGAGTGGGACCCTACCCAGAGAAGCAGCAATGCCAGAGATGGAGGCAGATATGATGACGACATGAAGAGACGGAACAGCTGAGGATTCTAGACTCATGGTGGGAGAGGGGAGGTGTGCTGGCGGTGGTGGAAGGGGGGTGCCTTTTGGCTATTTGAATGATTGTATATTCCTGAGTGTTTTGGTGCACATCCAAAAAAAAAAATCAAAACAGAGGGACTAGAAGCAATAAGGTTGAATGATTAAGTATGCAGGGGATTGTAATCATTGCAATGAAATGAACTGATATTCCCCTATGTAAACTATCAATCAATTCACAATAAAAACTAAAAAAAAAAATTTTTTTTTAAGTATTCTTTCAGGAAAGACTGTAGTCAGGAGCAGGCGAGATCAATGTGAAATCAGTATGGATCCTAAAGTGGGCAGAGTGGGAAGACTAAAAATATCGTGTTCTAAATAAAAATAAACTTTTTAATAAAAAGTTAAGTGCCATCGAGTCAGTTCCAACCCATAGTGATCCATATAGGGTTCCCAAGGAGCAGCTGATGAGCTTGAACCACCGATCTTGTGGTTCAAACCAACTTTGCAGTCCAGCGCATTAACCTGAAGCGCCACAATTTAAAATAAAAATTGCCATTTAAAAGTACATATACACAGTATGCTTACATATATAAATACTATGAGAAGACAAGGTGTTAAGCACTTTGTATGTGTTGTTGTTGTTGTTAAGTGCCATCGATTCTGTTCCAACTCATAGTGACCCTGTATAGAGTTTCCGAGGAGCAGCTGGTGGGTTTGAATTGCCGACCTTGTGGTTGACAGTCCAGTGCTGATCCTACAGCGCCACAGCAGCACTTTATATGTATTGGTGGTGGTGGTATTAATGCCAGCGAGTTGGTTCTGACTCATAGCGATCCTATATACAGTTTCTGAGGATCGATTGGTGAGTTTGAACTGCCAACCTTGCAGTTCAAACTGACCTTGAGGTCAAGTGTTTATCATATGGCATCACACCAGGACTCCTTCTGACTCACAGAGACCCTGTATAGAGTTTCTGTGGAGCAACTGGTGAGTTTGAACTGCCAACCTTGTGGTTCACAGTCCAGGGCTGATCCTACAGTGCCACACCAGGAGTACTATTTGCCAATTGTTGTTGTTAAGTGCCTTTGAGTCAGTTCCAACTCATAGCAACCCTGTATAGGGTTTCTGAGGAGCAGCTGGTGAACTTGAATCACCGACCTTGTGGTTCTTCAAACCTACTTTGCAGTCCAGCACATTAACCCGCAGCACCAAACCAGGACTCCATTTGCCAATTGCTATGCTGTAAATAATTGATAAAATTCAAATTGCCAATGTAACATCATTGAACACGGAGTTGGGAAGATTTTGCTCCAGCACACCACTACCTGAAGGGAGGTACTGACGTGGCACTTTGAACCACAAGGTGGCGGTTCATACCCACCAGCCGCACTTCAGAAACCCTATACAGGGTCGCTATGAGTTGGAACAGACTCTATGCACTTAACAACAAGCGTTTTCCTTTCTTTTTTTTTTTAAAGAGGTAAAATCAGACACAAGTGATTTGCCCACAGTTGCCCTGAAGCATTCATATTAGACCCCAACTTGTCTGATGGCAAAACTAAGGATTTAATAAAAATGATACATTATTGTTGAATCAGTTACTACTCATAGTGACTCTATGCACAACAGAACGAAACACTGCCTGGTTCTGTGCCATCCTCACAATTGTTGGTATGTGTGAGCACATTGCTGCTGCCACTCTGTCAATACATCTTGTTAGGGGTGTGTTCCTCTTTTTCACTGGCTCTCCACTTTCCCAAGCACGAAGTCCTTCTCCAGGGAATGATCAATCTTGATAATATGTCTAAAGCATGAGAGATGAAGTCTCTCCTCACCATCCTCACTTCTAAGGAGCATTCTGGTTGCACTTCTTCCAGGACAGATTTGTATGTTCTTCTGGCAGTCCATGTTACTTTCAATATTCTTCTCCAACACCATAATTCAGTTGCATCGATTCTTCTCCAGTCTTCCTTATTCACTGCCAAACTTCCAGATGCAAATGAGACAATTTGGTCAGGTGAACCTTAGGCCTCAAACTGACACCTTTGCTCTGGAACATACTAAAGAGGTCTTTCACAGCAGATTTGCTTGTTGCAATACATTGATTTATTGACTGCTGTTTTCATGAACTTTGTAGATCCAAGCAAATTAAAGCCTTTGACAAATTCAATCTTTTATCCATTAATCCTATTATTTATTGGTCCAGTTGTGAGGACTTCAATTTTCTTTACATTGAGGTCCAACTTGTATTGAAAGCTGTAGTCTTTGATCATCATCAGTAAGTATCTCAAGTGCTATTAGCCGGGTTGTGTTATCTTCATTATCACAGGTTGTTAATGACTCTTCCTCCACTCCTGATATCACATTCTTCTTCATATAATCCAGTTTCTCAGGTTATTTCCTCAGCATACATATTGAATAAGGATGGTAAAAGGATACAACCCTGACACATGCCTTTCCTGACTTAAAACCATTCAGTATCCCTTGTTCTGTTCTAATGATTACATCTTAGTCTATGTACATAGTCCTGTAGGATAAGCACTGGACCACAAGATCAGTTTGAACTGCAAAGTTAGTGGTTCAAACTCAACAGCTGCTCATCAGAAACTTTATACAGGGTCACTATGAGTCAGAACTGACCCGACAGCACTTAGCAACAACAACAACAACAGTACAAGTTCCTTGAGCACAGTCAAGTGTTTGAGAACATCCATTACTTGCAATGTTATCCATAATTTGCTATGATGTACATAGTCAAATGCCTTTGCCTAGTCAATAAAGCACAAGTAAACATCTTTCTGGTATTCTCTGCTTTCAGTCAACATCCATCTGACACCAGCAGTGATATACCTCATTCCATGTCCTCTTCTGAATCCAGCTTGAATATCTGGCAGCTTCCTGTCAATGTACTACTGAAATCATTTTAAAACAATCTTCAGCAAAATTTTACTTGCATATATTAATGATAATGTTCTTTGATTTCCACATTTCACTGGGTCACCTTTCTTTGGAATGGGCACAAACATAGATCTCTTCCAATCAGTTGACCAGGTAAACTGTTTTCCAAATTTGTTAATACAGATGAGTGAGTGCCTCCAATGCTGCCTCAGTTTGTTGAAAGATTTCAACAATTCCCAGACCCTTGTTTTCCTCCAGTGCCTTCTGTTCTTAACCATATGATACCTCTTGAAAAGCCTAAGCATCAACCAGTTCTTTTTGGTACAGTGACTCTGTGTACCTTCCCACTTCTGATGTTTTCAGTGTCATTCAATATTTAACAAAGGAAACCCCCAAAAATAAAACCTGAAAGGGGAATTTTTTTTTTCTTCAACTCTTTCAGCTTGAGAGATGATGAATATGTACTTCCCTTTTGGTTTTCTAACACCAGGTCTGTTTCATCATATTTGACTTTGTCTTCTAGAGCAGCTCTTTGAAATGTTCTGTTCCTCATTTCTTCCAGTTGCTTTAGCTCAAGCAAGAGCACGTTTCAAAATCTCTTCTGACAACCACTTTGGTCTTTTCTTTTTTCCTGTCTTTTTAAAAACCTTTTACTTTTTTCATGTATGATATTCTTCATGTCATTCCACAACTCTTCTGGTCATCTGTCATTAGTGTCTAATGCATCAAATCTGTTCTTGAGATGGTCGGTAGTTTCAGGTGGGATATGTTCTAGGTTTTGTTGGACTCGTTTTAATTTTCTTCAGCTTCAGCTTGAACTTTCATGTGATCAATTGATGGTCTGTTCCACAGTCTGCCCCTGGCCTTGTTTTGACTGATGATATTGAGCTTTTCCATCATCTCTTCCTACAGATGTAGTCAATTCAATTCTTGTGTATTTCATCTGGTGAAGTTCAGGTGTATAGTCCCCACTTATGTTGTTGAAAAAAAAGATATTTTCAATTACAAGTCATTGGCCTTGCAAAATTCTATCATGTGATCTCCAGCATCATTTCTATCGTTAAGGCCATGTTTTTCAACTATGAATCCTTGCTCTTTGTTCCCCACTTTCCCATTCTAATCACCATTAATTAACAATGCATCTTGATTGTGTATTTGATAAACTGAAGAAGTTGGTAGAATTGTTCAATTTTATCATTACTGGCTTTGGTTGTTGGTGCATAAATTTAAATAGTCGTAGTAGTAACTGGTCTTCCTTGTTGTTGTTGTTGTTGTTGAGTGCCCTTGAGTTGGTTTCGCCTCATAGTGGCCCTGTATAGGGTTTCCAAGGAACAACTGATGCATTTGAAACACTGACCTTCCAGTTAGTATTCCAATTATTATCCTATAGTACCATCATTGGACTCTGATCTTCCTTGTAGGTGTATAGATACTACTCTATCACAGACAGTATTGTATTCCCAGATAGATCTGAAATTTCTCTTTGGCAATGAATGTGATGCCATTCCTCTTTGTCATTTCCAGCATAGTAAACCATTCAAAATGACCAATACCAATCCATATCTGTTCACTAATTCCTAGGGTATCAGTCTTTACGAGTTTCATTTCATTTTTGACAACTTCCAATTTTCCTATATTCACAGTTCATACATTCTGCATTCTGATTATTAATGGATATTTG
Source organism: Chrysochloris asiatica (assembly GCF_000296735.1). NCBI lineage: Eukaryota > Metazoa > Chordata > Mammalia > Afrosoricida > Chrysochloridae > Chrysochloris > Chrysochloris asiatica. Next base: position 3,228,901 of record NW_006408587.1, read on the forward strand.
CAGCTATTTCTTCTCATTTTCAGTTCTGCCACGTCAGCAACATGAGCCAGAAGAAGACTCCAGCCTAACATCTGACTCATGAACTTAGCAATTGCCTGCCTTTACAATCGTGTGAGTCATTTCCTTAATATAAACATCTCTCTGTACATACATATAGAAGCTTTACTGATTTGCTTCTCTAGAGAACCTAGCCTAGCACAATGCCTTTGAATTACGGTGTTGGTGAAGAATATTTTCTATATCAGGGACTGCCAGCAGTACAAACAAACCTGTCTTCAAATTAGTACATGCAGACTGTTCCTTGGAAGTGAGAATGGCAAGACTTTGTCCTACATAATTTGGAGCTGTTATCAGATGTGGCCAGTCTCTGGAGAAGGACATCATGCTTGGTAGAAAAAGAAAAAGACCCTCAGTGACATAGATTGACACAATGACTGTGCAGGGGACCTTTTAACCATATTATTCCATTCTGTGATATATTGTAAATCCTAGCCTTTATGCCTGTGATTAGGAGCTCTGGTAGCATAGTGGTTACAAGTTGGGCTGCGAACCTCAAGGTCAGTAGTTCAAAACTACCAGCTATTCCACAGGAAAAGGATGAGGCTTTCTGCTTCCATAAAGTTTTACAGCCTCGGAAACCCTATGTAGGATTGCTATGAGTTGGAACCAACTCCATGACATACCACCAACACCAACACCATGCCTGTGATTATGGACCCATTTTGAAGTGAGTTGTTAATGACAACAAAAGGTGGAACAAAAGAATATGGTACATTGAAGGCACTGGAAAAGAACAAGGCTTTGGAAATTGATGGAATACCAATTGAAATCTTTCAACAAATTGAGACAGCACTGGAGGAACTCATTCATCTATGCAAAGAAATTTGGAAGACAGCTGCCTGGTCAACTGATTGGGAAAGATCTATGTTTGGCCTCATTCCAAAGAGAGGCGACCCAAAGGACTGCAGAAATAATTGGCCACTATCATTAATATCTTTCTAATATTCTCTGCTTTCAGCCAAGATCCATCGGACATCAGCAATGATATTCCTCGTTCCACGTCCTCTTCTGAATCCGGCTTGAACCTCTGGAAATTTCTGTATTACTTTTAGTAAAACTTTACTCACATGGGATATCAAAGAGATTGTCTGATGATTTCCGCATTCCATTGGGTCACCAAATGGACACAAATATGGATCTCTTACTACAATTAAGGCTTTAGATTGTGTGGATCATGACAAGCTATGGACACACTGCGAAGTATGAGTATTCTGGAACACTTAATTGTGCTCATGAGGAATCTGTTACTGGACAAAGAGGCAGTTGTTCACATAGAACATGGGAACACTGAATGATTTAAAATTAAGAAAGGTGTGCAACAGGGTTATATTCTTTCACCATACTTATTCAACCTGTATGCTGAGCAAATAATCTGAGAAACTGGGTTCTATGAAGAAAAACTTGGCATCAGGATTGGAGGAAGACTAATTAACAACCTGTGATATGCATATGATACAACCTTGCTTGCTTAAAGTGAAAAAGACTTAAAATATTTACT
>NW_006408587.1:3230928-3233450 GCF_000296735.1 Chrysochloris asiatica
AGGAGGGACCAGTCACTGGAGAAGAATATCATGTTTGGTAGGGTGGAGGGTCAGAGAAAAAGAGGGAGACCCCCAGCGAGATAGATTGGCAAAGTGGCAACATCAATGAGCTCAAGTGTGGCAACAATAGTGAGGTTGGCCCAGGATCAGGCTGTTTCCTTCTGCTGTGCATAAGGTCACTATGAGTTGATACCAACTCAATGGCACCTAACAACAACAACAGCAGCAACATCATTAATATCACATGCAAGTAAAATATTGCTAAAGGTAATTCAAAAATGACTGTAGAAGCAGCCAGAGGTTCAAGCCAGATTCAGATGGTGACATCGGGTAAGCAATATCATTGCTGATGTAAGATTGATCTTGGCTGAAAGCAAAGACTACCAGGAAGATGTTTATCTGTGCTTTATTGACTACACAAGGGCTTTTGGCTATGTAGATTATGACAAATTTTGAAAAACAATGCAGGAAATGAGTATTCCAGAACACTTAATTGTGCTCATGAAGAATATGTACATAGACCAAGAGACAGTCGTTCAAACAGAATCAGAGGACACTGAATGGCTTAAAATCAGGAATTGTGTGCCAGGGTTGTATTCTTTCATCATACTTTTTCAGTCTGTATACTGAGGAAATAATTAAGAGAAGCTGTATTATATGAAGAACATGGCATCATGTTCATTAATAACCTGCAATATACAGATGATTCAACTTTGCTTGCTGTAAGCAAAGAGGATTTAAAATACTTACTGATGAAAACCAAAGGTCACAGCCATCAATATAGGTTGCACCTCAATGTAAAGAAAACAAAAGTCCTCACCACTGTTCCAATAAGTAGCATCAAGATAAATGGAGAGAAGATTGAAGTTATCAAAGACTACATTTTGCTCAGATCAACCATCAACACTCATGAAAACAGCAGTCAAGAAATCAAAAGATGTATTTTATTAGGCAAATCTGCTGCACAAGACCTCTTTAAAGTGTTGAAGAGCAAAGGTATCAGTTTGAAGACTAAGATATGCGTGACCCAAGCCATGGTATGTTCAATAACCTCATATGCATGTGAAAGTTAGCAATGAATAAAGAAGACTTTAGAAAAATTGATGCATTTGAGTTATGGTGTTGGGGGAGAATATTGAAAGTGCCATGGACTGCCAGAAGAACAAGCAAATCTGTGCTGGAAGCAGTGCAGCCAGAGTGCTCCTTCGCAGCCTGATGGCCAGACTTCATCTCTCGTACTTTAGGCACATTATCAGGAGAGACAGTCCCTGGAGAAGGATATTATGCTCAGTGAAGTGAAGGGGCAGCAAAAAAGACAAAGACCCCCAACGAGATGGGATCAACACAGTGGCAACAGCAATGGACTCAAGCATAGCAATGATTGTGAGGTTGGTACAGTCCCAGGCAGTGTTTTGTTCGTTCTGTTGTGCATAGGGTAGCTATGAGTCATACTGACTCAACGGCACATAGCAACAATAACCACAAATAATAGATTATGGTGGGATTAATGATAAACACTGGCTGCTAGCCACAAAGTTTTCAGTTCAAACACACCAGATGCTCCTTGAAAAACCTATACAGGGTCATTATGAGTCAGAACTGACTCAATGACACTTAGCAACAGCAAGGAGTAAGGATTAAGGTGGAACTAAGATTAAGGATGTCACCACCTTATTTGAGGGTGTGACTCAAGTCATCATGCTTTGTTTTCCTTGAGGGCATGATCTGAGTCCAATTTTTAGGACTGCTTTGGCAAATTTTCGCTACCTAGTCCTAGATCTGGCTCAAGACGTCTGACCTCCAGTTCATGGATTTTTTTGCCCATCACTTGACCTAATTCACCATTCTCCTGCAACAACAGCCTGACATTCAACCTGCCAATTTGGGTTCCTCAGCTCCTAAGATTATGTGAGTGAGGAGAATCCTCCAGACTGATCTCTGAACCATGGATTTGGGACTTGCCAGCATGCACAATTGTGTGAAGCATTTTCTTTGACATTTGTAAGTTCTGTGAGACTTTGCAGCATGTTTCAGAACTCTGGGCTGTGAGGGAGGGGAAGAGTGGTGATTGGTATCCAGGATTATGGAGTGGCATAACTTGTTGGAAAGCCGGACATGTGGGATTCTTTAACCTCCACCCCACAGGGATTACTAGCCTCATGCTCAAACACAGCAACAATTGTGAGAATAACATTGGACTGGGCAGTGTTTTGTTCTTTTTATGACTATTCAGTGCAATTGGGTTGATATCAGTCAGAACCACCTAGAAGACACCTAATAACAACAGAGCATTTTCTCTTAAATGTTTTTCAATAGCAAAAAGCTGGAGACAGCCTAAGCGCCCACCAATCAAAGAGTGGATCAACAAACTTTGGTACATACACACAATAAAATACTATGCAATGTTGAAGCATAACATTGAATCTACAAAGCATGACACAAAATGAATGAACCTGGAGAATACTACGCTGAGTGAAATAAGTCAATCACAAAAGACCAAATGTTGTATGAGATCATTATTG
>NW_006408587.1:3233725-3252072 GCF_000296735.1 Chrysochloris asiatica
GGAACAGCTGGTAGTTTCGAACTGCTGACCTTACAGTTCGCAGCCCAATTCGTAACCACTACGCTACCAGAGCTCCTTAACTCGGGCAATAGGGAGGGCTATATACAAGAAGAAGGAGATTGGCAAAAGAATGATGAAGACAGGTGAAGACACAGGGACGTATGCAAGGTCTAAAGGGAATAGAGGCAAATAAAGATAGACACACAACCTTGGAACAATAGTGTTCAGCGCAAAGATACAAGAACAGAGACACAGGCTGAATGGGTATAGGAGGAAGAGTGGAATATATACAGATATACATACATATATATTGTTGTTAAATGCCATTGAGTTGGTTCCAATGCTTAGCAACCCAGTATAGGGTTTCTGAGGAGCAGCTGTTGAGTTTGAACCACTGACTTTGCAGTTCAAACTGACTTTGTAGTCCAGTGCATTAACTCACACCACCACACCAGGGCTCATCCCACAAATATATGCATTTGAAAGAGGAGATGTGTACATGGGTAACCACAGGAAGGAACCGGAACAACTGTTGTTGCATGGAGGGGGTTGCAATCATTGAGATGAAACAAAGAGTACATGATTTGCTAAGAATAAAACTGATAATCCTGTCTGTAAACCTTCATTCAATTCACAATATTTTTAAATGTATTTTTCTTTTTCTTTTTAAATGAAGCCCATAAATAATGTTGTGGTGTTTGCCTCCCTCCAGCCCAGACATCCCATTCCAATGGGGCAGATGGAAACCTTCATAAGGATGAGGGGATGCGTTCTACTTTTAAAGGCTCTGTTTGTCAGCCTGAAGCCAAAATTACGTCATATATTTCTCTTTCCAAAGCCTCATCTCACCACAGAAGCAAGGATAAAAGGTTCTATAGGCCCTAAACCTTTGTGTCCATACACACACACATTAAATAGGATGTGGTCTTCACTAAAACAAGAGCTCAACGAGGTCACTCCTCCCTCATTCCCCATTCATTCACACACTTCATCAAGTCCAGATGAAATGTTAGTGAGAGTCTCCAAACCCAGCCCAGACAGAGGCTGGGCTAGTCAAGGTCACCATGTTAAGGATGACAACCTGAAGCTAGCTTTCTCCAGCAGGCCAGAGGGCAGAAAATATTGTCAGAGTGCTACGGAACAGACTAGAACCCCTAGAACAACACTAACACTGGTCCAGAGTTATGAATATGCCTGGCATTTGTGCTAAGGTTCCAAGTCATTTCTAGAGAAAATGTCATTTAGAAAGGCTATCTAGAAGGTCAAGTTCTCTGCATGAAAGGTTTAATGGTATCAGTGTACAATAAGTACAAGTCAGATGTATGAGGGACAAGGACACCAAAATCCAATTCTCACAATCACTTATAAAGTCCATGAGTACAGAGGGCACTGGCTCACTAGAAACATCAGGTTAGTACATGGTAGAGAATAAATTCCCTGCCTAGATGTGGCCTGAGTCACTCCCGCATCCTCAGGCTTTTTAGTCTTTAGTACCTCTCTACATGTTACAACAAGTACACGTTTTGTTTTCTTTACATTTGGTCCCACCTTCTCATTTTAACAATAAAGCAAGACACATGTCAGTGTAATGTGTCTCCACCTCACTTTCCACTGCCAAGGTCTCGAGGGTGACTTCTTACCTCAGAGCACAAGGGTCTGATGCCTTTCTATTCTCATGGGGAAAAAGGAAAGAAATACAACTTAATTATTGTCTTATTGTCTAATGCTGAACTTAACAGTTTTACTAATGCAATCTTTATCAGACACTGACAGTACTTTGCAACTGGGCCATGATCCAATGATGCTTCATAAAATTCAATGCAATAAGTCAGCATTTTCTTAAAATGAAACAAAAACAACACAGTGCATCTTCTGTAGTAATGATAAACTTTATATCATGAAATTTGGTTATTGTTAGCATGTTTATATTGGGGTTACAAAGTAAAATGTATTTCTTACTGGGGACTGTGATCAGTCAAGTTTGAAAACTACTGCAATAGGGGTTTCCTTTTACTAGGGGCTTTCTCCCCACTTAGTATTGTGGTTGTTGTGAAGTGCTGTTGAGTTGGTTCTAACCCATAGCGACTTTGTATAGCCAAGGAGCAGCTGGTGAGCTTGAACCACCGACCTTATAGTTCAAAACAACTGCACAGTCAGGTGCATTAACCCACAGCGCCACACCAGGATTCCCCACTTAGTACAAGTGTTCACAAAGTGAGTTTCTCGGATCAAGAGCATCAACATCACTTGAAAATGAGTTTAAAATACCCACCCGAGCTGCAATGAATCAGAAGAAGCTACTGAGATCAGAGGAAGGAGGTGGCAAGCGATATCCCTGAAGCAAGCTGGGTTTTAACAAGATCTCCAGATGATTCTGATGCACATCCTCATTTAAGAACTGCTGGTAAAATACATCAAAGGTGTGATCTTAAATGTCAATAAAGCATTAGAACAAAAGACAGGAAGAATTTGCAACCCTTTTAACAATGAAGTTCAGAATCCCAGATAAACTTGACAACCTACACAAAGAATTGTGTCTGAGTTTAGCAAACGACGTTTAATGGAGTTGCATCTTATCCAAGGCTGAAAATAAAGGGTCAGGAAAAGGTAACCTATAGTAAAGATTGTCAGTAGAGTACAAGTCAGTCAGTCCTATATCCCAGTAAAGTCCACATGTCATTCTTCAGCTTCAGTCCTAGAATGCACCAGCATTTCCTCAGTGAGAGCCAGATGTATTCATTTGTTTGTATCTAGGACCACAAATTCAGAAAACATTAGCTTGAAATACTAACTGGGTGGAAGTGAGACGATCAGGAAAAGCAGCCAAGGAAAGAAGATTTTTAAGCATTTAATATTGTATTTCTACAGAGCTCTGCTTCACCTGGTCTATCCTTCTCCGTTCTCTCCAAAAAAAAATGGACTCTTTCTTCTCCAAAAAGAATGGACCAGTTTTTTGTTTTTTTTTTCCATGGCTGAAAACAGCCATGAACACTGAAAAAGCTGGATGGCATCTCACCACTTAATAGAAAGACAACCTCAGTCAAAATTCCTGAGCCCTGAATTTTCCAAACTTCAGTCATCCACATGCTCCTTTTATTATTGTTTATGAAACCTCTTTACTTTTAGTATAGGAACAAATAAATTTTCACAACATCTTAAATGGTAGATACATCTTGTTCTCATAAATGGAAGAAATCCTCAAAAATAAATACTATGAAAACAAAATGACTAGTTTCCATTCTAACTTGACATACGACTTGTCAAAAGCTCAAAACCTAAGGCCTTGTTCTTTCTCTGTTTTGTCTTTTCAAAGAGGATAAACAACTATTTGTTGTGTGGCATCTAGTTGGTGCTGACTCACAGCAATGCTGCATAGGGTTTCTAAGAGCACTTTGTGTGTCTGAACTATCAACCTTGTGCTTATTGTTATTGTTGTTGTTGTTAAGTGCCGTCGAGTCAGTTCCGACCCATAGCGACCCTGAACCGTGTTTCCAAGGCTGTAAATTGTAAATCTTTACGGGAGCAGAAAGCCTCATCTTTCTCCCGCGGAGCAGCTGGTAGTTTCGAACTGCTAACCTTGTGGTTCGCAGCCTGATTCGTAACCACTACACTACCAGAGCTTATTAGTGAGTTGTTAAAGATATAATGGAGTCCTGGTACGGTGCTATGGGTTAAGGTGCTGAACTGCAAAGTCAGTTTGAACCGCAACGTCAGATTGAACCTCAAACCACGCTTAGAAACTCTATCTATACAGGGGTGCTGTGGTTTGGAACCGACTCAATGGCACTTAACAACAACAACAAAGATACAATAGCACCAAATTAAGGCATTCTTCTTGAACGATTAGTTTGGAAAGAAAATTAAAAAGGGGTTAACATTCACTTCTTGTGAGTCAAAGTTATTTAATGCTACATTTCCTATACTATCCCCAGATAGGACTCCTGGTATAGTGCTGTAGGATCAACACTGGACTGTGAACCACAAGGTTGGCAGTTCAAACCTACCAGCTGCTCCTCAAAAACCATATACAGGGTTGCTATGAGTCGGAGTCAACTCAACAGCACTTAACAACAACAACCAAATCACCAGAAATTACTACTTAAAATTGCCTTGCACAGTAATTTGAATCACTGCTTAGCTAAAATTTGATTTTATAGAAAAGTCAGAAGAACTATACATTTGAATGGTTTCTGCTGGTTGCAGAATATAAAGTTTTAATCATTCACCTTTCTTTCAAAGCCCTTCTTGATCTGACCTTCACATTCATTTTCACTTCCTTCCCATTTCACCCTGGGTAGTGTTGTGGGTTGGGAGTCCTGGTGTGGCACTGTGGGTTAATGTGCTGGAATGCAAGCTTAGCGTTTCAAGCTCACCAGCCACTCCTCAAATCTTATACCGGGTCGCTATGAGTCGGAACCAACTAGATGGCACCAAACAACAATGCTATTCCCTGTAGTTGGAATTTCCTCCCCACATCCCTGCTTGTCAGATCTTATCTATCCTTCAAGATCATCCAGAAAACGTATCTTTGCCTACACAAACCTTTGGTCATCCCAGAGTAGAAAAAGTGTTATTTCTCTTACGTGTCTATGAAGCTATGAACACACACCCATCAGAATAACCATCTTTTTCTTTTGCCTAGTGTAATGGGGTTTCATGTCTGCCTAGGGTTGCCAGATAAAATACATGGAGGTGCCTAGTTAAGTTTCAATTTCTGATAAACAAAGAATACTTGTTTTTAATATGAATATACCCCTTGCAATTAACTGGGTCTCCTGTATTTTTTATTTGCTAAGTCTCTCGTCCGAATGCCTGTCTCCAAGAGGACTCAGCTTTCCAAGGAAAAAACTTTTCATCTTCCTATGTGTAGTGTGGACAGCATTATCCAGTACTTACCAGACACTTGGGAAATACTGGTTAGAAGAATGATTGATTGCCTGGATGCCTGCTGGCCACTCTCTCACAGGAAACCCTATATTTACCACACACACACAAATCCTAGGGCTGCCTATGTGAGCTTGATCAGCACAATATTACCCTTTCAACATTTATGACATACCCAATTCAGTGACACTGATTATATTAGGTGTGATATGGACTCATCATCACCAGCATCTGTTGCCAGTTTTTCCATTACCATTAACAGATACTCAATGCTTCCTAAACAATGAGTCTCCCTCACCCCTCCTCCCCACCCTTGGCAACCACCCAATGAACTTTGGTCTGTACACATCTGCTATTCCTGATATTTCATAAAAGTAGAATCATTATATATTTGTCTTTTTGTTACTTCACTCCACATAATGTTTTCAAGGTCTGTGGAAACTCTAGGGTTTTAACTAAGCTAGAATATAGATTTCTATTTTTACCTGGAAGTGCCTGATTGGAGGAGGGGAAAATAATGCGTTCAAATTTTAACACATTCATGGTGCACAAACTGGACCTATGAAAAGGAGCAAAGATGTTTATATTATTCTCTGTCCTGCCTTGAATACATATAATAACAAGTCATACGCTGCAGTTTCTATAAACTTGACAAGTCTACAACCTGTTCCCACACAGATTATGAGGGCGAGAATTTACACTCAGTCTAAAAACAGGCAGAATAAATGCCAATAGCAACCAGGGACTAATCTGCTCCATGTTGAGACCAGTTCTGCCTCTCTTAATCAGGTTGGAAATTAATCACTATGTTTTCTTGTAAAGGTTTCCTGTGAAGGAGGGCAGTGTGCACTTGAAGATTCACAAGCTCTAACGTCAGACAGACCTCTGTTTGCAGTTATGACTCAGCCTCTGCCACGCGGGAGGCCCCTCTGAGGCTCAATTTTCTCACCTGTAAACTAGGTGGTAATGGCTACACCAAAACGTCCTTGTGAGCGTGTAAGGGGATAACACACATGAACTATTTTTATATATGTACTTAGCACATTGCAAGTGTTCAAGAGTGATAAAAATAATGAGGAGGCTGGTTGAGTTTTCATGTCTACCTTTCCAGCCATGAATACATGAACTGTTTTGTTTATTTGTTTATACTTTTTTGTGTATCTCCCAACAGCTTCTTGTACCACATGCAATAGAGAATAATCACCTGACTCAAGGGAAAAACTAGTCTACAGAATTAATGGTCCACCTGAACCAGGGCTTTTTCTAACCTCAAACCAGAAGAACTAAATGGTGCCCAGCTACCAGAGGCACAATAGAAGGTCCTGCTTACAATGGGAGAAAAACAAGGTACAAACACTCAAATTCATTAAAAAAAAAAGCCCAGACTCACTGGAATGACAAAGACTGGAGGAACCCATGCAATTGTCTCTCTAAAATATCTTCTAGCCTTGAACTGAAACAACTCCTGGAGATCACCTTTCAGCCAAGTAATACACTGGATTATAAAATAAACAATATCACCCATGATTAATGTGTCCTTTAAGCAGTTAACTACATGAAACCAAACTGTCAACACTAACCCAAAAGTAAAGATGAGTGGCAAGAAAGCTAGATCAATGGAAACAGAACAGAAATAATCAGAATGCTAGCACATACTGAACACTGTAACTGAAACTGAAAATATAAAAATTGCCAAGTGGGAACTTAATTCACTATGTACACTTTCATCTACAAAGCAATATTGAAAAAGAAAAAAGAAAGGGTTGTCACTCCATAGACATCCACAGAACAGAGACCCAAGTTTTAAAAACGCTCTGTGTTTTACTGCCGTTCATAAAGCTGACAATATTTAACTACAGTCCAAGCCCCAGTGTGCTACTGTAAGGTACACACTGGATTGCTAACCCCAAGGTTGGCAGTTCAAACTCACCAGCCACTTCTTGGGAATCCTATGAGTCACTATGAGTCGGCATTTAACAACAGGGTAGAGTAACATCAAAGTTTACACTTTGTAGGTGACAAGTGGATTACATGTTTTTCATAGACTAAGTTTAAGCAGATGAGAAACTCGAGAGAAACAAAGAAGTAGTAACTTCCTTTTTAAAACAGCAAAGAACAGTTTGGGCATAAAAATGGTTCCCCAACATGTCTCCCTACTGTGTTCTATTATCTGTCCTGACCACAAGCAGGCACTCACTAATGAATCGTCTGTAGCTCTGAACAGAGATTGTCTCTGCCAGGCAGTCTTCAGTGTCCCTTCCTTGGGTTGCTCTGAAAGATCCAAGTCAACTAACATCTCCACAGACGCAGCACAGCCTTCAGATGGACTTATTCTTTCCTTCTTTGCAGTAATGGGAGTCATCCGAAACCTGGAGAAATTTGGGCTTTTTCAACCAACTCCCCACCAGAATCTCAGGAACTACTGTCTGCTTGTTCACTGCCCTATCATTAAGTCCACAGCTGTGCCAGGCACTGCATACATTTAACTGAATGAGTGAGTGAATAATATATAGATATTTACTAGAGTTAATCACAGTGGGTTAAAAGAGAGTTTCTACCAGGAAGGTTATGACTCAAAGCTGAGTCAAACGTAAAATGACTTTGGCCCTCTGTTCGCACATTTCCCAGAACAGCCTTTAAAATATGCTACTTTTATTAGGCAGTTTTAAGGGAAATAAACTTAATATTATTTAATTAATGTTAATTATCATTAATTAAATTCTGCTCAATTATAATTAGTTATTGATCCAAGGAACACCCTGCAACGGTGAGAAAAAACACAGCGGCAGATGTTTATACATAGTTCATGCTTGCTGCCATAAAGATTTACAGCCTCTGAAACCCTATGTAGAGTCACTATCAGTCAGAACCTATCCATGGCCTACAACCACCACCATCACCATGTTTGCTAACTAATAAGAAGAGGTTTTTTGTTATTTATTTATTTATTAATCCTAAGAGATCTACATTTGGCTCAAAAATTGAAAGTTGGAACTCAGGGTTTTTAGCCACTTCTGTTTGTCTTTCTTGCTTCTGGCCTGGGAGATATTCTAGCATTAAGATGCATATACTTAGTCCTGGTATGGGAGTGCCAGTGTGGCAATCTGGATTAAATGCACAGGAATGCAAGGTCGGTTTGAACTGTAAGATCGGCAATTAAAGCTCATCAGCTGCTCCTTGGAAATCCTATACAGGGTCACTATGGGTTGGAATGGACTCACTGGCACTTAACAACAACAGTCCTGGTGTGGCACTGTGGGTTAAGGCGCCGGACTGCAAAGTCATTTGAACTGCAAGATTGGCAGTTCAAGCTCACCAGCCGCTCCCTGGAAGCCCTACACAGGGTCACTATGGGTTGGAACTGACTCGATGGCACTTAACAACAACAAATCTTATCCTTTAGAGGTTGCTTTTATACCTTAAGTCCCAGCATTCTGCGGATGCCAGATTTTATACAGTGGATAAGAGCACTGACTGCAGTCAGATCATCAGGTTGTGAATTGCTGCTCTGCCACTAGCTGCGTAACTTTGATCTTGCTACTTTAAAAATTTCAAAATCTGTAAAATGAGGACACTGTGATGATAAAACTTACAGTACTATATTGTAATGAAGACTAACCAAATCTGCACACAGTAAGTGCTTGCATACAACAAGTGCTATCTAAGTGTTTTTGTTGTTAAGAGTCGTTGACCTCTGCATTACATAAGACCATAGGTGGAATCCGGCACCCCATCCAGAATCTTCTGAGGTGGGAAATTTCCACTAGAAAGGACAAGCAGACCAACCTGGAGTGTCTAGAAGAACAGGAGACACTTCTTAAAAAAAAGACCGACAGGAAAAACACAAAACAATAACAGCAGTCCAACCGACTACTATAAGAACAAGCAAGTTGTTCACCCAGGAGTCATCAAGGCAAGTGGTCGAGTCCCCTCAGGGCAAACCCCCTTCCAAAACGAAGACTGAATAGGAATACATGAGCAAACACATACTCTGACTGGTGGTCACCGATAGGGGGAAGTGAGGGAAAAACAGCAACGAAGCTGTGAGCTAAGGACAACCACATTCAATACACTTCTGTGAACCTGGTGGATACCTGGTTGGCGAGCAGGTTGACCAGCAGTCCTGGGCCCAGAGTCAGTGACATAGCCACAGAGGACTAAAGTGGAGAATGAAGCATCCAGCTGATCAGAAGAGAGGGCATATGCACAAGAACACCCACACTTGCAGATAGTATCCACTGGACCTGGCTTTTAACGGCTGGATGATCAGAACTCAACTGGAAGAAGAAACAAGAGGAAAAAAAGAGTAATCTGATAAAATTTGATGAACTTGACCTACACCTATGGATGCAGTAGCTGAAAAGAGGGAAAAAATCTTTACAACAGGAATCATTCCCACCCCTTGATATACAGGGGAGACAGGGATGGGCAACTTGGACACTAGCTACCCAACATACGGGGTTTCAAAGGCAAGAAGTGACTGGCTTCCAAGCTTCCAAGAGGGAGCCTAGAACTAGAAGGTGCAGAAAAGGGTAAAATCTCCACTGAGTAGTATCTAATCTGTCTGGGTGGGGCTGATGAAAGGAGATAAGGATAGGTCTCTTGTGATACAATAGTGAATAATTACTATCAGGACTGACTGTGAGGGTTGGAAATGTAAAGGTAGGCATTTTGTAGCAAAAGGAGGGAAGTGGTTGACTTTGTAAGGAGGTCCCTGGAACCATCAAGGGAGAAGAATGGAGTGCAGGACCCTACCCAGAGAAACAGTGACACCAGATATGGAGGCAGAGACAATGACGTGGAGAGATGGAGTAGCTGGGGACTTTAGATCCAGAGAGAGAGAGGGGCTGTGTGCTGACGACCAAGGGGCAGGCTTACGGGGTGTACCATCTCGTTGGTTGATGAAGGAAGGGATTGTAATGATGGCAATGTAATGATAGGATGAATGTAAAGCTAATGTTCTCCCATGTAAACCATCACATAATTCAAAATAAAACAGTTAAAATAAAATAAAATAAAAAGAGGTGGCAAGGGCTCTCCTGAACAAGCTGAAGATGGTAATAGGCACAAAAGGGCTCTGTGGCAGAGCTAATGGCAGGGAGGCTGAAGCAGAGGGCTGTCCTAGAGAAGGCCTGTTCTGAGGGAACTGTGAGGAGCCTGTTCTCAGAAGGCCCAAAAGAGGCCTGCACACACAGAGCAAGTACGAATGGCAGAGAGAAAGGCCTGCTTGCTTGCATGGCTCAAAGGAGCTAAGATAGCTGTCCTGCACTGATGGAGGAAGGGATGTGCTGTCCTTATTGAAGGAGTCGTCCAGACGTTGCTACATGTTTCCTGATCCTAATCCTGAGTTGTAGATGGCTGATTCTGATCTCGAGTTGCATCCTATTCCTGAATAAACCACGGAACCATCAGTATGGTCTGTGAGTTCTGTGTGGCCATCACACTGGGCTGTCAAAGCCAGATGAGAAGTAGAGAGTGCCGTGGGAGACAGCTGGTGTGAGAACTAGATAGATAGTTGGAAAGTGGACTCCGCCTCTCAGGAATGAACTCTGCATTGATCCTGATTCCCATTATACTCCTGAGGTTAGATAGGTTTGCTGCTGCTGCTGCTGCTACCTTTCCACAATTGATGTGCAAGGCCTTCAGAAAGCTGGTCTGTATGTTTTGTCTGGATTTCACAGTGATTCAGAGTGGGAAGATAAGTTTGATACCAGCTACTAGTTCATCCCTAGTACTAGAAAGCATGGAAATTCCAGAACGCTTGCATTTTCCCCAGAATATAATATAAAAGAGTCTGAGAAGTTGACTTTTGCCTTTTTGTTCTACAAATTGGGTTTATTTATAAATTCTTCTTCCCAATTTGAAAGAGTTATTATTAACATCCACTAAAGCAGAAAAGGAGTCCTGGTCTGGTGCTGTGGGTTAATGCTCTGTACTGCAACACCAATTTGAACCACAAGGTCGGCTATTCAAGCTCACCAGCTGCTGCATGGAAACCCTATACAGAGTCACTATGGGTTGGAACCGACTCAAAAACAAATCAGGAAAGAATGCATGTGTCTACCTCAAAAGTTTTAGAATATTTAGGAAAGGGAGAACAATGCAGACAGTCCAAATATTTTCAATTTACACATCATTACAGAATCGCCCGTATTTCCTAACACTTGTTTATTTAGCCTTTCAGAACTCTTTCACTTTGTTTCACCAATTAAATTAGACATTATTGTGGGTAGGGACCAGGATTCATAGCGACCCTACGCACAACAGAATGAAACAGTGCCAGGTCCTGCACCATGACTTACGTACACTTCTCTATACCTCTCATAGGAGCTAACATAGTCTCAGACATACAATACATACGGAGTGATTATATTGTTACTACTGCTTGCCTATAATAAAATGAAAACACACATACAAATAGAGTAGTTGCATCAGTTCCGACTCATAGCATCCCTGTTTAAGATTTCTGAGGAGCAGCTGGTGGGTTTGAACCACCAATCATGTGGTTAGCAGTCCAGTGCTTATCCTACAGCACCACACCAGGAAACTTTGGTTCCCAATTCTTGAGCTCCAATAAGCTTTTGTTAATCAACTATATGATACTTTAAACATACAATGGAAATTGTTAGTAGCAGGTTTATACAGGTGTCTCAAAAACAAACAATGTTAACTCCTAAACAAAGGCTTGCTTTCTTGCGAGGTTGTTTTGGAGGAGAGTAATGGTTAAGGTTTTGGGTAGCATGTAATAGAAACCCATCTGGCTGCCTTAAGCAAAGCTGGGGGCACAGAGAGTCAGAACGAATGCCCAGAAAGGACAGGGGTCAGGCATTTCTGGGGTTCTCAGGGGCAGGGAATTCATGAAGAGTCCCTTTAGGAATGACTCCAGTCATCTCATCTCTTGCATCACTTTCCTGGAGAGATGAAGCATGTGATTGGTCTGAGGTTTCATGCCACCCCTGGAGCTAGGAAAAAGGAACAGATGTGGTATCTGGGTGGCTAGTCTATAGGATTACAGGGAATGGAGGCGAGTCATCCAAAGGCAAGGCGGGATGTAGTTACCAAAGGAAATAGGAAAGGTTTTCTAGGCAGGGAAACAGCAGCTGTGCACCACATGAAGACAGAAGAAGGTAATGCTTTCCAAGATATTGCTTATGTTTGTATTGCAGGCCTTTCCAGGAATTTAATTATGTCTGTCTTCAAAGGGTACTCCCTGAGTCTTCTCCTCCTTGGGGCATTCAAGCAAATAGAGAAGAAATCTGGCAGTAATCATAAACTGCTTCCTTCCCTGGCCAAACAAAGTAGATTTCCAGTCATTTGTGTTGCATGCATTTAAATACTAAATCATATTGCAACTTCACATATTCATCATTTCTGGATCAATCAAAGTACATTACACCAACTCTTCCGAACTCGACAAATTATAATCTTACAATGGTGCCTTACCTGTTTGTGAATCCTTTAGTATGTCTCAATTGAGTTGTTATTGGCTGTAAGTAGCAGAACACCCAACTTGAAGTTGCTTATGCCAAATGAAAATCTATTATGCACATAATTAGATGTCCAGATGGTGGACAGGATACAGGGAAATTCATCCAGTGGGTCTAACTCTACTTTCCTGTGATTACCATGATGCCTTGTGCATGTGAATTGGAACCAATGGCACTTAACAACAACAGTAGCCGTTAAAATAAGTAAAAAAAAAAAAAAAAAAAAAAAAAAAAAGAGAGAGAGAGATTAATTTAAATAATATTATTTGGATAGTAATAATATTCAAAATGTTATCTTTCAACATACAATATTTAAAAGGCCATAAAATATAAATTCATATACAAGATTGTTCCAAACATACTTAAAAGTTTTACAATAACTGAGTCAAGTGTGTTGTTGTTAGTTGGTTCCGACACATAAGCCACTCTGAATAGGGTTTCCATGACATGGCTAGTAGGTTTCAACTGCCAACCTTGAGGTTCAAACTGACCTTGCAGTGCAGCGACACACCAGGACTCCAAATCAAGTATAAGTATTTAAAGTTTAAATTAAATTAAAATTTTTAATTTTGTTCCTTGTCACAGTAGCTACATTTCAAGCTCTCAGTAGGCACACAAGGCTAATGGTTAACATAGTGAAACTCCAATGATATAAAGTAACACACTGTTTGGTTAAGAGATAGAGCAAAGGGCCCCAGAGGGTTCTATTTTAGTTCGTTATTGTTTGTGTCATATCCTTTAGTCTCTTGTTTCTTACACTCAAAATACCTTAAAGAATTTTATAACAGAAAGTGATCCTCAAAGCTCTCAATAAACTTCTTCTGCTCAAACAATTTCAAATTTCTTACAACATGTCACTCAAAATGGTATAAACAACAAGGAAAATATATTATCTCACATTATACTAAGTCTTCAGTATGAAAGTTTCCAAGATTGGTGGGTATTTTGATGGCCTAACACCACCATCATCACCCAGATTCCTTCCATTTTAGCACTGTGCCATTATTGTTCTAGGTTACCTCATGGTTGCAAAAAGGCTGTCACTGTCCTAGCCATTGCATCCAGAGATGTGTTTCCAGCCTAGGGAGGCTTCTTTTCATGTGCATCTATTTTTAAATCATTGAGGAGACCTTACTCAGATGCTCCCTAGCAATCTTCCAGCTAAATCTCACAATTGAGAAAGATTGATCTTGAATCTTCCTAAATCATGTCTAAGCAAGGGAAGTAGGATTGTCATGATTGGTGTAGTCTTGAGGAATTGTGTCGGTGAATTACTGTGAGGATGAAAAAGAACACCAGAACAAAATAGAGGCACTGCCCAAAAGAGATACAGAATGGCAATTGGGAAGGTAACCATAAATGCCTTCTAGAAGTGGAAGACCTAAGGAGCTACATATTTGATAATCTACTCTTGTAGAAGTTGAAGGCAAAGAGTCAACCTGTATTAAATATATCAGTGAGAATGAAATAGCTTGAGGCATGAATTCCAATGGGACTGGGATGGGCAAAAGAGGAGAAAGTTTGGAAGCTTTAATAGAGCACAAGTTTCAAAAAGTCAAAAAGAAATATAAAGACAATAAGAATATAGAGATGCCAGGGTATACCCTTTGGTTGGTTGATGATGCATGGAGGGGATTGTAACCATGGCAATGAGACAATATACCATAGAATCAATGTAAAACTAATGTTCTCCCATGTAAACCATCACATAATTCACAATAAAACACGTAGAAAAAAAAAAAGAATATAGAGATGCCTAGCTCTGGTAGCTTACTGGTTACGAGTCGGTCTACTAAACCTTAGCAGTTTGAAACTATCAGCAGTTCCACAGGAGGAAGATGAGGATTTCTGCTCCCATAAAGATTTACAGCCTCAGAAACCTTATACAGGGTTGCTATGGGTCAGAATCAACTCAACAGAACAGCACTTAACAACAACAATTGAATCCAGAGCAATGGTTCCAAAAAACATAGTAAAAAGGCAAGGAGCAGATGATGGAACTGGAATAGGGATGTAACCAACAAGTTGCTGCTGAGCTGATTCCAACTCACAGCGACTCCACGTGAGTCAGAGTAGAACTGCACTCCAAAGAGTTATCAATGCCTGAGATTTTTTAAGTGGATTGCTAGAGTTGTTTTTTTTCTGAGATACATCTGAATGAACTGGAACCTCTAACCTTTCTGTTAATAGCTATAATGGTTAGGGTTCTGTGTCAATTTGTCTAGACAAGGATGTCCCGAGGTTTAGCAGTTGGGATGTGCTTATTCCCATGCGGATGAAACCTAATACAGGCATAGCTAATTCTGATAAGTGGCTATGAGCAGCCAATCAATTACAGGGATGCTTCTGTGGGGGTGTGGCTTGCTCTGAATATAATAGACATACAGAGGAAACCTTCCTCTCTCTTCCACTGGGGACCTGGGACTCTACAGTTGTGAGCCATTTCCTTGATAATATATATATGATAATATTATATATATATATAAACCATCTTATCTTTCTAACTTGGTTTGCATGAGGTAAATGTGTTATGCCTTTCCAGTTCTTTGGAAGGACAGTAGTAATATTCTGGGGACTACAATTTAACCATAACAAGAGTACTTTGATGAAGATGTAGCAGAAGAATAAAGAAACAGTGCACAAGAACAAGCATGAAATGCCAAGTCCAGTGCTGGATTAAAGGACAAACAGGCTTTGTGAGGCTAAATATGGTCATTCTAAGCCTTACATTCCAATAGCCCATTTCCATTTGCAAAATAACTTCTTCATTCTTTTGAGAAATGCTATGGGGTTCTGGTGTAACACTATAGAATAAGCAGAATAATCACAACACCTGCAGTTCAAATATCTATTTCACTGGTTTCTCTAGAAAACCAAGCCTAACACAGTAGGGCAGCTTGTTAACCATTTGCACCGCCCAGGGAGCAATAACTTAGGCCTTTCTCAAGGGCTATTGTCCAAAATTTACATTAAGTGCTTAACAAAGAAAATGTGGTATATTTGTATATATATACAATTTTAAATCCAAATAGTAAATATTTGAAGTACTCTAATCAGGAAGTCTTGAAGTGTTAAATTAGCACTTGAAAATCCCAAAATAGGAACTTTAGGTACCGAGAGAGTTTCTGTAGACTATTCAAATGCCTCTGTAGTTGTTGTCAAATGCTAGTAAGTCAGTTCGATCATAGTCACCCTGTATAGTCTTTCTGAGGAATGGCTGGTGAGTTTGAACCACCAACCTTGCAGTTCAAACCAACCTTGCAATCCACTGCTTATGCTACAGTGCTACACCAAGACTCCTATAGCTAGAGTCTGTAAATTACTATAAGAGATACTAGATATTTTTCACTGGTGAAGTGAAGTATGTTCAAGATTAGTGGATGGGCTTGAAAACTTACTGGCACGTCCACTCCTTCACGAACAGAGCAAATGAAGCAAGCCTTCAGTGTAACTAGGTGACCTCTTCAAACCTCAATCTTCTCTTGAGGCATAGTCTGAATGGGTAAAAGAGGGAAAATAATGTTAACATGCTTGACTGTCTTATAAATCTTGGTTTCCCTTGCCTACTATTATAAAATAGACATGAGAGGGAGCAAAAAAGGAATATCACTACAGAAAGCTTGTGAGTCTGTCTTCAGCCTATAACTGTTTGGAATCCCTAAAAGTGGGGCTAGAACTTGCCCAGTGAAAGAGGCTTTCTACGGAGCCTCAGCATTGCATAAGACCATAGGTGGGATCCTGATCCCCAGCCAGAATCTTCTGAGGTGGGAAATTTCCACTTGAAAAGACAAGCAGAGCAGCCTGAAGCAGCTAGAGGAACATAAGATATTCCTTGAAAGAAAGATCAGCAGGAAAAATAAAAAACAATAATGGCAGTCTAATTGACTACTACAAGAACAAGCAAGTTGTTCGCTGGGGAGCCATCAAGGCAAGCAATCAAGTCCCTTCAGGGCAAACCCCCTTCCAAGACTAAAACTCAAAGGGAATACACAAGCAGGCATGTAATGTTGCTGGCGACCATGTTGGTCTACTGATAAGGGGAAGTGGGAGGAAAACAGCAATGAAGCTGTGAGTTAAGTCCGACCACATTCAATAGACTTCTGTCAACCTGGAGTGAGACCTGGTTGGCCAGCAATGTAGTGAGACCTGGAACTCCGGAGCCCATGGACAGGGACATAGCCACAGAGGACTAGAGTGGAGAGTGAAGCATCCAGCTGATATGAAATGAGGGGAGATGCACAAGAATGCCCATACTTGCAGATAGTACCCATTTGACCTAGCTTCAATGGCTGGATCAGAACTCAACTAGAGTAAGAAAGAAAAGGAAAAAAAGTGTAATCCACTACAATTTGATGAAATTGACCTATACTTATGGATGTAGCAGCTTAAAAGGGGGAACGAATCTTCACAGTAAGGATCATTCCGACCCCCTCGGTACACAGGATTGACAGGGATGGGCAACCTAGACATTGGCTACCTAAAATGGGGGGCTATAAAGGCACAAAGTGACTGGCTTACAAGTTTTGAAGAGGGTGTGGGGGAAGGTAGAATCTCCACTGAGTGGTTTTCAACCTGTCTAGACAGGGCTGGTGAAAGGAGATTGGGGATTAGACTCTGTGGTTCAGTAGTGAATAATTGTTATCAGGACTGATTGAGAATGTTGTAAATGTAAAGGTAGATGTAACAAAAGGAGGAGAGTAGTTGATTTTGCAGTCCAGGAGCAGAGGACCCTGGGACCATCAAGGGAAAAGAGTGGAATGTGGTACCCTATCCAGAGAAGGAGTGACACCAGAGATGGACGCAGAGAAGTGGAGAGAGATGGAGCAGCTGGGGACTCTAGACTCAAGGATGGAGTGGAGCTTTGTGCTGGCTGCGGGGGGGTGGCTTGCAGGGTATACCGTTTGGTTGTTTGAATGATTATATATTCCTTAGTACTTCGGTATACATCCAAAAAAATAACCCAGAGCGAATAGAAGCAAATGTTGTTGAATGATGATGCATGGAGGGTATTGTATTCATTACAGTAAAATGAAATACAATAAAATAAGTGCAAAGCTGATGTTCTCCCATGTAAACTATCACTCAATTCACAATAAAAACTTAAAAAAAAATTATTCAAGGAAATTGACATAGGAGAAATCCAAAAATTCAAGGAAACTTGAACCTCATGCTTCTTTTGGAATCTTTTCTCCAACTTCCTAATGTATCTAACTATATTGTCTATAAAAATTTTTTCACATATATTATTCTATTCATTTTAATCAAATTTTATAAATTTTGAGTACATGGATCCCCCAGGAGTATGCGAATAAATTTCAGAGGGACTGCGACAAAAAAACAACAACTGTCAATCTCCTCTTTTGTGAAATAAGGATAATAATATCTTTCTCCAAAAATAGGACTGATGGGGTACATCCATGTCAGTGTATAGACCTGTAACTTGAAATCTACCTCCAAATATAGAGGAGGCCATGAGACTGAAGAAAGAGGCAGGCATCCACGTGGGTGGCAGGCAGCAAGGAGTTTTCTATGGAGACCTACATAAGAGGTGAATCCCACGTGGCAGCAGACTGGTTCAATGCCCCAGTAAGAGGCAGGTGTTGTTATGGCTTTGGTGAACAAGGAAGGGTACATGCCAGGGTGGTGGATTTCCAAGGCTACTCAATCAAAAGTTACATAAGACTGATTTGTTGTTGCTAAGTGTAATTTGAGATGGTTCTGACTCATAGAGACCCTGTATAATGTTTCCAAGGAATGGCTGGTGGTTTTTAACTACCGATGTTGTGATTATCAGTTCAGTGTTTACTCTATAGCGCCACACCAGGACTCCATGTTGTTGTTGTTGTTAGGTGCAATCGAGTCAGTATCGACTCATAGCAACCCTATGCACAGCAGAACGAAATGCTGCCTGATCCTGGGCCAACTCACAATTGTTGCCATGCTTGAGTCCATCGTTGCAGCCACTTGGCCAATCCA
>NW_006408587.1:3253541-3259907 GCF_000296735.1 Chrysochloris asiatica
CCTCTTCATCCTCTTGTTATGGTTGAATTGCAGTCCCCGTAACAGTGCTACTGTCCTTCCAAAGAACTGAGGAAACACATTGACCTACTGCAAACCAAGCTAGAAAGACAAGAGGCTTAAGTAAATGAAAAACAGGTTTACTGACCTAAACATTCTTGCAGAGATTTAAGGATGAGCATCCACCATGTGAAAAAAGAGGTGGAGCCCCAAATAAAATTCAGCATTTTCTTTATATATCCCTTCATCAGAGGAGTGGGCTATATTCCTGGTTCGAGTGTTCAAGAAGGCAATCGGGGAACTGGCCATATATGATTTCCTTGAATCTTATCTTTCAGGTTTCAGCTTATTATTAACTAGCTTTATTTCTCCTTACAAACTATCTGCCCAACCCTTCTTAACTAACTTCATTTCCTCTTACAGTTTCCTCTCTCTTTTCAGAAATTCCTCACTGCTGAGGTTGGCTTGTTTCCTGCTGAGACAGGCCACACCTAGAGTAACTGAGATCCTCTTCTTTCCCTGTCATAACTACCTAGTACTCTGAGCGACCTATTTTATGCCACTTAATCCTGCTCCTGTAAAGATTTACAGCCTCGGAAACCCTGTACAGGGTCACTATGAGTCGGAACCGACTCCACGGCACATAACAACAACAACAACAATCCTGGTGTGGTGCCAGACAGCAAAGCCATTTGAACTGCAAGGTCAGTGGTTCAATCTCACCAGATGCTCCTTGGAAACCATATACAGGGTCACTATGGGTCAGAACTGACTCAATGGCACTTCGTAACAACAACAACCATGTTCTCAAGGGAGTCCTAGTGGCACAGAGATTAAATGTTCAACTGTTAACCAAAAGATCAGTGGTTCGAACCCACCGCTTCTTCGCGAAAGAAAGATGGAAGAAAGCTGTGCAGTTTGCTTCTATAAAGATTACAACTTTGAAAACCTAACAGAGTAGTTCAACTCTGTTCTAAACGGTCTCACTGAGTCAGAATTGACTTAATGGCAGCAGGTTATTTCAAAAGTTGTGATTATCTTTGGGTGTGGCCAAGAAATCTGCAGTGTAATATAGTACCCAGAACTATGCTTATGTGGATGTTTAAGGATCACACTTTCATAAATCTGTGATGTAGGAAAAGCTCATTTCAGAAACCCTAGAACTGCATTTCCCTCAAATCCCAGGGATGGGAAGAAAGGGAGAATTATTCACTGACTAAGAGTATACATGTGCTAACTTAGGTGATGGCAGTTAGAAGGGAAAAATATTAATGAGAACACTAATGGTTTAAACTGTCTCCTCCCCCAACCCAAAGTAAGTATTGTAAATTCTAATCCCTTACCCTCCGCCCTGCTTGACATTTTACCATCTAGAAGAACTGGGAGAAAAAAGCACACCTCAAGCTGAAATTTTGAAGGATTCTTTGGGCAAAATATTGAAAACTACAGGAAGCATCAAAAGATGGTACACAAAGTCATCATACCAAAAAGAATTGCTATAACTATTTCAGGAAGTAGCGTATGATCATGAAACAATGCTATTGAAAGGAGAAGTCTAAGCTGCAGTGAAGGCATTGGCAAAACCAATGGCTCCTGAGATTGATCGACTACAAATGGAATGTTTCAAATAAACAATGCATTGCTAAAGATGCTAACTAGTCTATGTCAAGAGATTTGGGGACCAGCTATCTGACCAATGGACTAGAAGATATCCATATTTGTGCCGTCCTAAAGAAAAGTGATCCAATGCAAGGAAGAAATCATCAAACAATATTATTAATATTATTAAATATCACATGCATGTAAAATTTTGCTAAGAATAATTCAAAAATGTTTACAACAACACATCAACATGAAATTGCCAGAAATTCAAGCCAGATTCAGAAGAGGACATGGAATGAGGGATATCATTATTGATATCAGCTGGATCTTGGCTGAAAGCAGAAAAGATCAGATGTTCATCTGTTGTATTGACTATGCAAAGGCCAGGTGGATCATAGCAAATTATGGATAACATTATGAAGAATGGGAATTCCAGAAAAATTGTGTTCAGGTTGCTCAAACAGAACAAGGGGGTACTGAGTTATCTAAAATCAGGAAAGGTGTGTGCCAGGGCTGTATCCTTTCACCATACTTATTCAATCTGTATGCTGAACAAATAATCCAAGAAGCTGAATTCTATGAAGAAGAACAAGGCATCAGCATTGGAAGAAGACTCATTAGCAATGTGCAATATGCACATGATACAACCTTGCTTGAAGGAAGTGAAGAGGACTTGAAATGTTTATTGACGATCGGAGATTACAGCTTTCAGTGTGGCTTACATCTCAATCTTCAGAAAACAAAAATCCTGGCTATTGGACCAATAAGCAACATCATGATACAAATAATGAAATTGTTGTAATTTCATTTTACTTCGATCCACAATGTTCCGAAAGCAGCAGTCAAGAAATCAAACAATGTAATACCAAAGATATGAGAGATCAAATGAAACATCCTGGAACTTCAGAGGAAAGGTTAGAGAAATGAATTGATTCCTTGCTGGGAATAGAAACTGAGCAGGAACAGTAAGAGAGGGAGACTGACTGGTAACCACCAGTCAGACAAGCCGTGGCCATCTTGAATTTTGACAACAGAAGGTGATTTGGCAGACTGACACAAGTGACAAGAAAGGTGTGATTACTTCTCTTTTTTCTCCATGTTCCCCTAGTGACCAGAGGTGAGGCCAGGTCACATCCTCCTCTACCCGCAGTGCAGATCCTGCTCCCCAGGAGTTCGGAGTCTCCTGGTTGGGAGCCACACCAGGGTGAGGTGGGGACTGGCTATACCACTTGGGTGCCTGGATTCAAGTCAGCTCAGCTCCAGACCTACAGAAGCTACAGAACTACCAGACTAGCGTTAGTCTAGCAGAAATCCTCATAACCAGCCACCCTGTGGTTCTAAGAGACACTGAAACCAGCTCCATTTAGGGCCTCCATGAACTACTTTCAGATTGAGTGCCCTGAACATAGAGAAACCTAGGCCTCTAGGACCTCCAACTAGAGCCCAGAACTCAGCTGTCATATACCTCCTGAACCCATGTCATGAGCAGCTTGGCTGGCAGGAGCCCTTCCCTCTCTAGTTCCAACAAGTGCACTCACTTTCTTGGTTATGATTTTTCCTTTTGTTGCTTCATTGTTTTTGTTTGTTTATTGTTTCTTCTCCATCTCTTCTTTCCATTCCATTGAATTTCATCTTTTCTATTTCCACTTTTATTTTTCTTTCTTAAGCTTCTCATTCCTCCACCTTTGATCTTTCTTTACTACACCCTCTTTCTCTTTTCAATTTCCTTCTTTGTTTTTTTTTTAACTTTTTTTTTCTTTTTAATTTATTCCTTTAGCTTTTCATATTTTTTTTATCTATAACTCCATTTTCCTGTCCCTCTTTTCTCTTTTTAGTCATTATAGTTTTTTTTCCAGTTGCTGCCTGTTTTGTTTGTTTATTTTACACTTTTCTCCTTTATTGTTTTATCTTTTCATTGTTGATTGTTTCTTTCTTCTGTTTTGTTTGCTGGGGGGGGGGCAGTTTCCCCTCTTTCCAACCCAACAGGAGAGAGCAACTGTGCTCATTCAGTCCAGCACCACCGTACCCTCAGCAGCTCCATGCACTGAGCAAGAGCCAATACCAGCTCCTATAGCACCTGGTCAATGGTAGACAGTAGCCAACACCAGCCAAACCTACCTTAAAATGAGGTGCACAAACGGAGAACACTGCACATGCTTCCATTCTCTAACTCCACCCAAAAGAGATAGTAAGTGAGAACCTAAGAACACACCAACATACAGTTATCAATTCAATACAAATACAATACCACCACAATGCCCTGGAGACAACGGACAATTTTAGCCTACACAAAAAACAAGAGAGAATGGGTCAAACAAATGACCAAGATGCAGAGCCAGAAAATGCTTCTGAGGAAGAAAAGGTAAAGGAATTTACTGAAAAAGAATTCAAAAGAATGATATTTAGGTGCATTCAAAGGATTTAAAGAAAGATTGAGGAAAGCAAGGAGAACACAAAAAAATCTTCAGAAGAATTTAGGAAAGCAAAAAGACCAAAAAAAAAAAAAAAAAATCAAAATTTGAAGCAATACTAAACATGCAACTAGAAATCCAGAAGATTAATGCTAAGGTTTCAGAAAAGGACAATACAATGAAAGAACAAAAGAACAGATTTGAAGCCATGCCAGCCCAGATTAGTGAGTTTGAAGATAAATTTCTTTATATTATTGTGCTAGAAGAACAGTCAGAAAAAATTCAAAGAAAATCTAATAGTTAAGTGGGATACCATGAATTGGAATAGCTTACTGATGATTGGATTTCTAGAACAGGAAAACACAATAAAAAGCACAGAGGAAACTGTCCAAGAGTTGTTGGAAGAAAACTTACCTAACATCATGGAAGATGAGAAGATAAGCATACAAGATGCTGAAGGCACACCAAATAGGATATTATTGTTCTGACTCATAGCCACCCCGTATAGGGTTTCTGAGGAAAGCTAATGGGCGTGAACTATCAACCTTGCGGTTCCCAGTGCAGTGGAAGTCCACCAAACAGGATTTGTTATTGTTGTTAAGTGCCGTCAAGTCGAGTCCAACTCATAGCAACCCTGTATAGGGTTCTCAAGGAGTGGCTGATGAACTTGAACTACACACATTGTAGTTTAAATTGCCTTTGTAGTCCAGCACATTAACCCACAGTGCCACACCAGTATACCAAAATAAAACCAAGACATATAATAATTAAAGTTTCCAAAACTAAAGACAAGGAAAGAATCCTGAGAATAGTTTAGGAAAAATAAAAGTTACCTACAATGGTGACTCCGCAGGACTAAGCTCTGATTTCTCAGCAGAAAACATACAGGCAAGAGAGTAATGGAATTACATACACTAAATACTGAGAAAGAAAAATTGCCAATGAAGATTCATATACCCAGCAAAGCTGTCCATCAAATACAATGGTGAAATTAAGGCATTTCCTGATAAATAAAAAATAAATGTTGCTATTGTTGTTGTTGTTATGTGCCGTGGAGTCGGTTCCCACTCATAGTGACCCTGTACAGGGTTTCTGAGGCTGCAAATCTTTATGAGAGCAGAAAGCTTCATCTTTCTCCCACAAAACAGCTGGTAGTTTCAAACTGCTGACCTTGTGGTTCACAACCCAATTCATAACCACTACGATAAATAGGAATTTGTAAACCTTTACAAAATATACTAAAGGGTATTCTTTAGACCGAGAACAAACAACTGATAACAACTACTTGAGATTAACATACATGACAACACTACCCAGAACTCAATCCAAATACAGGAGTATTAAAAATCAAACAAACCTACAAGACTGACAATACGGAACCAGAGGTATCAATTCATAATGAAGTCAATTACAAAGTAAAAAGAGGGAATAATGTAGATGCAGAACTTTCAAATGGTAAGGAAGTCAAGTAGATTTCAAGAAAAAACACTGTTTTAAATAGGGGGATAAATTATAGGGTAACCTCAAAGAAAATTAATATACCTTTTCATAAAAATAAAAAGTGGAAAATCAGAAAGATTTAGTAAACATTAACACACACACAAAAAATGAAAATGAAAAGAAAATGCACAAACAAAATGACCTCAGCACAGAAAATTATGTGGAACAAAGAAACCAGCAGCATCACAAAAAAACACACAGCAAAATGACAGCAATCAAGTCAGACCTGGAATGTAAATGGATTAAATACACCAGTCAAGAGAGTAGCAGAATGGATAAGAAAACAAGAACCTTCAATATGCTGTCTACAAAAGACACTTAAAAAAACTGGAGGTAGCTTACATGCCCATTAACAGAAGAATAGTTAACAAACTTCGTTATATACACACAATGGAATATCAAAGTTGAAGACTAACAATGAATCTGCAAAACACCTCACAATATGGATGAACCTGGAGGACATTATGCTGAGTGAAACTAATCAATCACTAAAGATCAAATATTGTATGACACCAATGTTCTAAAATATCAAGAAAGATTTTCATGATACAAGAAACATTCTGTTATGGCTACCGGGAGAAGAGAGAGGTAAAGTTATTCACAGGCTAGAAGGTAGACCAATGTTAACATGGGTGATGGGCAGTCAGTATTCAAGAGGATGATTGGCAGAAGAAAGATAAAAGTACTGGAAGACACTAGGAGGAATGCAAGAGTTAAAGTTGTTTTTGTTGTTGTTATTAAGTACCATGGAGTCGGTTCCAATCCATAGAGACCCTGTATAGGGTTTCCGAGGAGCAGCTGGTGAGCTTGAACCGCCGACCTTGCAGTTCAAATGGCTTTGCAGTCTGGCGCATTA
>NW_006408587.1:3260332-3261855 GCF_000296735.1 Chrysochloris asiatica
TTATGGTTTTTTCAATGGCCTCATATGCATGTGAAAGCTGGACAAGGAATATAGGCACACAAACAATGCTCAACATGGCCACACCAAGGTCACCTCAAACCGTATCTTCCATCCCTTCCCCTGCTCCAACTATCTAGGAAGGAACAGGCAGCCCCTCCTCCAGCTATGCAGATGAAAACTTTGTTCTCTAGGAGCGGGCAGGCAGTCCTGCACGTTGTGATTTTCCTAACTGCCCTGATATGTGTGAGTTCATATACCATGATATAAAAAGGCCCTAGTCCACGGCCCTCATGTGGAGAAACTTCATTGTTCAATCGGCCGCAGCTGGAGACAGCTGTTTTATTTTTCATCCTTTCTAAGTAATTTCCCTTGTCAGTAAACTCTCTCTTTTATCTTATTTTCTCTAAAATAAAGAAAATATTTTATTTGGTCCTTGTGGATTTTGTTTGTTTGTTTTTCAGTCTTTCAGCATCTACATACACAGAAGGCTTTTCTCTTCTGGGTCTAAACACCAACAACGAATAAAGATGGAAGAATCGATGCCTTTGAATTATGGTGTTAGTGAGGAATATTGAAAGTACCATGGCCTGCCAGAAGAGCAAACATATGTTTGGGAAGAAGGACAGCCAGAATGCTCCTTAGAAGCTAGTGTGGCAAGACTTTGTCTCATGTATTTTGGACATGTTTTCAGGAGGCACCAATCTCTGGAAAAGAACATCATTCTTGGTAGACAGTCATTGAAAAAAGGAAGACCCCCCCAAGGAGATGGATTAGCACAATGGCTGCAACAGTCAGCTCAAACACAGAAAATGATCATGAGAATGGTGCAGCATTGGGCAGTATTTCCTTCTGTCCTAAGCAGGGTCACTATGACTTGGAATGCTTTGGATGGTATCTAACAACACAACAACAACATACTTGCAGATGCATTCCCACTTGGAAAGTTTTCTTTGTTATGTTATTAAGGCCATTATCAGTGTAAAGTGGATGTTAAACCAATCTCTTAAGAACCAAGGGAAATAAGCCTAAAGAGACAAGGATTTTCCTCCAGAGAGAAGAGTCTTCCAGTAGAACTGGTGTTCTGAATTAGGATTTCTAGTCCTGGTGTGGCACTGTGGGTTAATGTACCACACTGCAAAGCCATCTGAACTGCAAGGTCGGCGGTTCAAGCTATACAGGATCGCTATGGGTCGGAATCAACTCGAAGGCACTTAACAACAATAACAAACTATGAGGAGGAAATCCTGGTATGGTGCTGTAGGATAAGTACTGGACTTGTAACCACAGGTCAGTGCTTCAAACCCACCAGTTGCTCCATGGAAACCCTATACAGGGTCACTATGAGTTGGAACCAACTCGACAGCACTTAACTACAACAACAAACTATGAGAAAATGTTTAAGTCATCCACTTCTTGTTATTTCTGCGAAGAGAAGGCCCGATCCGCCATCACTGCCACTATCAGCAACAACACAGAATACCGTACCAACCAGGCTCACGGGATGGTGCTAGAACTCTGAACCA
>NW_006408587.1:3263575-3264456 GCF_000296735.1 Chrysochloris asiatica
ATGCTAAAGCAAATGGAAGAAATGAGGAGGTCCAAGAGTTGAACAGAAAATTTCAAAGATCAGCTCAAGCAGATAAAGCCAAATACTACAACAAAATGTGCAAAGATCTGGGATCAGAAAACCAAAAAGGAAGAACACGCTCAGCATTTCTCAAGCTGGGGGAACTGAAGAAAAAATTCAAGCCTCAACTTTCATTATTGAAAGATTCACTGGGAAAATTACTGAATAAGCAGAAAGCATCAAGAAATGATGGAAGGAATATACAGAGTCACTGTACCAAACAGAAATGGTTAATGTTCTACTGTTTCAAGAGGTAGCATATGATAAGAGCCAGTGATACTGAGGAAGTCCAAGGTGCATTGAAGGAATTGCCAAAGAACAAGGCATCAGGAATTGATGGAATAAAAATTGAAATCTTTCAACAAAGTGAGGCAGCACAGGAGGCATTCACTCATCTCAGCCAAGAAATTTGGAAGACATCTTTCTGGCTGACGGATTGGAAGAGATCCGCATTTGTGCCCAGTCCAAAGAGAGGTGACCCAACGGAATGCGAAAATCATCAAACAATCTCTTTGATATCCCATAAAAGTAAAGTTTTGCTAAAGGTAATACAGAAATGGCTATAATCCATACATTGACAGAGAACTTCCAGAGGTTCAAGCCAGATTCAGAAGAGGCCTTGGAACGAGGAATATCATTGCTGGTGTCTGATGGATCTTAGGTGAAAGCAGAGATTATCAGAAAGATGTTTACCTGTGCTTTATTGACTATGCAAAGGCTTTCGATTGTGTGGATCATGAATAGCCATGGACAACATTGCGAAGCATGAGTATTCCGGAACACTTAATTGTGCTCATGAGGAATCTGTACCTGGACCAAGA
>NW_006408587.1:3264824-3280401 GCF_000296735.1 Chrysochloris asiatica
ACGGACAAAAGACTGAAGTTGCCAAGGACTTCATTCTTCTTGGATCAACTATCAACACTCATGGAAGCAGCAGTCAAGAAGTCAAACGATGTATTTATTGCATTAGGCAAATCTGCTGCACAGGAACTTTTTAAACTGTTGAAGAGCAAAGATGTCAGCTTGAGGACTAAGGTGCGCCTGATCCAAGCCATGGTATTTTCAATACCCTCATATGCATGCAAAAGCTAGACAGTGAATAAGGAAGATCAGAGAAGAATTGATGCTTTTGAGTTATGGTATTGGAGGAGAATATTGAAAGTGCCATGGGCTGCCAAAAGAACCAAATAGATCCGTTTTGGAAGAAGTGCAGCCAGAGTGCTCCTTGGAGGCCAAGATGGCCTAACTTCGTCTCTCATACTCTGGACATATTGTCAGGAAGGACCAGTCCTTGGAGAAGGATATCATGTTTGGTAAGCTGGAGGGTCAGAGAAAAGAGGAAGACCCCCAACAAGATGGATTGTCCAAGCGGCAGCATCAATTGACTCAACCGTGGCAACAATAGTGAGGTTGGCCCAGGATCTGGCAGTGTTTCGTTTTGCTGTGCATAAGGTTGCTATGGGTCGGTACTGACTCGATGGCACCTAACAACAACAACAAGAGAAGACCCAAACAATACAGCCGAGCTAGTTCCACACAGAACTTCAGATTGAGCTGACATAGAAACCTGAAACAAACTCATCAGACCTTGCTCCTCTTCTGCTCTTCTTGATGATGCTGAAATGTACTTTTTGCCTCCTTATCAGCCAGTTCTACTTTTCCTGGTAACTCCCTGAATTTTCCACATTCTCAGTTCAAGTGGTTCAAGCCAGTCTGGTACCTTCCCACCCACATCCAGATTCAAGTCACTGCAGGTCAGCCTCCAAGACATTTACAGAAACAAGGAGAATGGGTGTTCTTCTGAAGGTATGTTAAGTTAGTAGGAACTCAGCCTGGAGCTGCTGGCAGCCAGCCAGTCTTCCACTAGTTGGAGAAAGCCTGCTCAGGAATGTGCCCTTGTGACATCTTTAAGTCACATTACTAACTCATGTTACCTGGAGTTCCTGGGAATATGAGTTAGTAACTCTCTTTGTGTTTTAACCCCATTTGAGCTGTAACTTCTCCTTGCTACAGACAGTTCTAATGTAACACAATAAAGTTGGTAGTTCAAACCCACCAGCTGCTCCTCGGAAACTCTATACAGGGTTGCTATGAGTTGGAACCAACTTGACAGCACTTAACAATAATAATCCCCCAAATAAATGCCTTATGATACTGTCTTTGTCATCTATTGCTATAACAAAAATATCAGAAGTGGGTAGTTTTAACAAACAGAAATTTCCTTAGTTTATTGCTAATTGCCATCAAGTCAGTTCTAACTCATAGGGACCCTGTTTTGGGTTTCTGAGGAGTGGCTGGTGGGTTTGAACTGTGGACCTTGCAGTTAGCAGTCCAGTGCTTATCCTACAGAGTCACACCAGAAGTGAAGGTTATACATTTAAATGCAGGGCACTCCTGTAAGAGAAGACTTTCTCTAGATTGGCTCTGAAGGAAGGGCCTTGTTTCAGTTCCGCTGCATATCCTTGGGGACCTTCATGCGGCACGGCATTCGTTCCTCATCTCTGCCTTTTCCTGCTTCTGGCACTGTGGGTTAATGCGCTGGACTGCAAAGTCAGTTTGAATCACAAGGTAGGCTAGTCCTCAAAAACCCTATACAAGGTCGCTATGAGTTTTAACCTACTCAACAGCACTTAACAACAACAAAGTATAGAAAAACCCAGGTCAGTTCTACTGTATCACATAGGATCAACATCTGCTCTCTCATATCTCAAAAGAGATTTAAGATACACCCTATACTAACTGTCCTATTAACACAACAAAGAAAATTCATTCCTTAATGAGATTATCATCATCACCTGTGATGTTATTAAGTGTCTTCCAGTTAGGTGCTGACTGATAGTGAGCACATCTGGTTTCACAGGCTATAAATCTCAGGGGTTTTGAGGAGGAGTGGGTGGGTGGGTGAGTGGACAGTGAAGAGGCAGTGAGTAGGAGAAAGGAGTGAGGGTTAGGGTTATGACTATGGCTGGGTCAAGGCTGGAGTCCTGGTGGGGCACTGTGGAATAAGAACTGGATCTCAAGGCTGGTTTGAACTGCAAGCTTGGCTAGTTCAAACTCACCAGCCACTCCTCAGACACCTTATACAAGATCACTATAATACAGAACCAACGTGAGGGCACTTAACAACAGGTCAAGGACAGGCTTAGGACTTCATTTGGAGCAGGATGGCTCTATGGATAAACACTGGATTGTGGACCACAAGGTTGGCAGTTTGAACCCACCAGCTATAACTCAGGAGAAAGATTAGGTTTCTGCTTCCACAAAGATTCACAGCCTTGGAAACCCTATACCGGGTCTCTATGAGTCAATACATCAACAGGACTTCATTTAGTGTTAGGGTTAGGACTAGGGTTAGTGCTAAGGGGAAGGGTTGGGCTAGGGATAGGAGTAAGGCTTGGCCTAATTTTTACGGTTACAATTAGGTTTATTTTTATTTATTTATTGAAATCAATTTGATTTCCTCATCATTATAACTCCATTTTAATCTTCATAAAGTTGTATAACTATATTGTTCCCTCTGTTTTCTTTATGGGATTTTTGGGGGGCATCTGTACTGCTTGTCTTTTAGGCCTAGTTTACTTGGAATACTCTGTATCTGGGTTGAGTCTATGTTATAATGTCATATCTATTATCTTCTGCTTATCTGAAAATGAACTAATTTCACCAGCATATTTGGACAATTTTGCTGATTCTTAGTTGGCTTTTGTCTTTCAGAGTTTTTTATGTCATTCCATTGTTTTCATGCCTGCATAGTTTCTGCTGAAAAATAAGAGCTTAGTCTTACTAGTTCTCCTTTGTAGGTAACTTTTTGTTCTTCCTAAGCTGCTCTCAAGATTTTTCCTTGGTTTTGGTTTCAGAAAGTTTGATTATACTATGTCTTGGTGGGTTTTTGGGGGGGTGGGGAGGAAACCTGTCCTGTTTGGAGTTTGTTCAACTTCTTGAATGAGTATCTTATCTTTCATGGCGTTAGGGAAGTTTTCTTTCAACAACCCTTGGACAATGTTCTCTATGTATTTTTGTTTGTTTCTTCCTGTTGTGGAAATCCAATCCCATGTAAGCTATTCCTCTTGCTAGTGCCCCACACAAATCTTTGACTTTCTTCAGATTTTTTGTTCTTTTTAAAATTGTTCCTTTGTTGTTAAGTGCCTGTAGAGGGTTTCCAAGGAGCCACTGGTGAGCTTGACCCACCAACCTTGCGGTTCAAACTGACCTTGCAGTCCAGCACATTAACCCACAGTGCCATATGTCTTACAGCAGATAAATATTGAAAGCTTTTTCTTCAAGCTCAGTAGCTTGGTCTTCCATTGATTCAATTCTACTTCTTTCAGTGTAGTATCTATTTCTGAAGCCTTATTGTAAATCTTCTGGCTTTCTAATTGCTGTTTTTGTATTGTTCCAGTTTTCACATTTATTTTATCAGCTTGTTTCCTGAATTTTTTCTACAGCTTTTTCTAGGTTTTCCTTGATTTCTTCTGCAGTTTTCTCCATCATTCTCTCAATCCATTGAAGTTGTCTAATTAGCATTCTTTTAAATTCCTTATCAGGTAGTTCTGATACCATTTCCAGTGTTATATTCTCTAAGTATTTTGGTTACTGGTTTGAGGCACTCTGTCTTGTTCCTTTGTGTAAGCTGAAATTGTCTGTTTTCTCTTAGACACTGTGATGTTGTTCTTATATGTAATTGATGATTGTATACTGATGTGTTCTGAGCCACTCACCACCTGTGTCCTTATGGATGTGGTACAGATCAGAAGTGTGAACACAGCTCTCTGTTCAGTTTAGGTAGCATAGTTCAGGGCGGGTTCACTCCCCTCCAGAAGCAGAGGCACTATGCTTGGCACTCGACTCCAGAAAGAACAGATGCTGCACAGGAGGGGGTGCTACTGGCTCCTTGGTTGTTGAGGGCAGTGACTGGCAATGTCCCCCACTACCAGGAACAAGGGAGAACTGCAGCCCCATGCTGCCAACCTCCTGCCATCCCTGTACCTGCAAAACACTGTAACAACAGCTACTTGCAAAAGCTCAAGATGGTCGCTGCTCCACGCCAGCCCACAGTCCACCCATTTTTCCTCTCTCCCACTGCTCTTGTGCAGTTTCCTCCTCCAGTTGTAAATCCACCTTTCTGTCCTGTCCTCTGGTGCTCAGGGTTCCAGGATCACCATCTGCATCTGTTTCACTCTGTCTCCCAAGTCTTCATGTCTCTTCCTAATCTGCCATCTTGCCCTGGCAGTCTCAAGACAGGCTGTTCCTCAGAAAGCCACAAATTTCTCCCGAAGAGCAGCTGGTGGATTTGAACCACTAGTCTATGTGGTTAGCAGTCCAGTGCTTATCCTATAGCAACAGCAGCATTCCATCACCATAAGTATAGAGATTAGGATTTACAACACGTATTTTGGGGGAGCATAATTCAACTCTTAAGGAGCTCTGGTAGCGTAGTGGTTACAAATTGGGCTGCTAACCTCAAGGTCAGCAGTTCGAAACTACCAGCTGTTCCACGAGAGAAAGAGGAGGCTTTCTGCTCCTGTAAAGATTTACAGCCTCGGAAACCCTGTACAGGGTCGCTGAGTCAGAACCGACTCCACGGCATATCACAACAACAACAACAACAACAACAACAACAATTCAATCCTTACAGTCACTATCTCTCTCCTCCTCTCAATTCTCTGCAAACAGATCCCCCCATAGCTAACTCTCATCACAGAATGCCATGAAATCCTGAAGATTTAGTTCCCCTTGTGCCTGTGGCACAAGAACCTTGCTCCTTAAGAAGAGGTCCAGTCCACTTTTTTTTTCCTCCCAAAGGAAAAAATCACCAGTCATTACCAATTTCCTGATCACCTAATGATGGACACCTGGTTCACAGTCTCCCTTTCACTCTCCCTCTGCCACCATCTTGCAGGGATTTAACCATTCTGGTCAATAGCCTATAAGCAAAGCCAGCACTTACTTCAGGAACTGATGGGAATCCAGATGAAATGTTTCAACAAATGAATGCAGTACTGAAAGTGCTCACTTGTCTGCCAAGAAATCAGGAAGACAACTACCTGTCCAACCGACTGGAAGAGATCCATGTTAGTGTTCCTTTCAAAGAAAGGTGAGGCAGCAGAATGTGGAAATTTCTCCAACACTGGTATGGCACTGTGGGCTAATGCGTCAGACTGCAAAATCATTTGAACTGCAAAGTCAGTGGTTCAAGCTCACCAGCTGCTCCTTGGAAACCCTATATAGGATTGTTATGGGGCACTCAACAACAACAACAACAACATCATTAATATGGAGTTTTGATGTTGCACTGTGAGTTAATGTGCTGGACTGCAAACTCGGTTTGAACCACAAGTTCGACGGTTCTAACACACCAGCCCCTCTGCAGAAACCCTATACAGGGTCGCTATGGGTCGGAACTGACTCGACAGCACTTAACAACAACAACATCATTAATATCCAGAGTCCTGGTGTGGCGCTGCAGGATAATGCACTGAACCACAAGGTCAGTTTGAACCAAAAGGTATGTGGTTCAAACCTGTCAGCCACTCCTCAGAAACCCTATGCAGGGTCACAATGAGTTGGAACCAACTTAAGAACACATAACAACAATCATTAATATCATACACAAGTAAAATTTTGCTGAAGAGAATTCAGGAACTGTTGCAGAAGGGAACTGCCAGAAATTCACACCTGATTCACAGATTCAGAAGAGAACTTGGAAGGTGGGATATTATTGCTGTTATCAGATGGGCCTTGGCTGAAAGCAGAGAATACCACAAAGATGTTAAATGTACCATGGACAACCAGAAGAATGAGCAAATGTGTGTTGGAAGAGGTACAGCTAGAATGATCCTTCAACGTAAGGATGGTGAGATTTCTTCTCATGTACTTCGGACATGTTATCAGGAGGGGCCAGTCCCTGGGAAATATGGTGCTTGGAAAACTAGAGGGTCAGTCTGTTTAAAAAGAAAAAGAGGAAGACCTTCAACAAGATGGATTGTCGCAGTGGCCACAACAACAGACTCAAACCTGGGAGAAATTGTGAGGATGGCACAAGCACAAATCAACTTAACAACATACCAAATACAGTTCTTAGCACTTTTCCATGTATTTTAACCCGTATCATGGAATCCTGATGTGGTGCTATAAGATAAGCACTGGACTGCTAATATAAGGTCAGCAGTTCAAACTCACCAGCCACTCCTCAGAAACCCTATACAGGGTCACTATGGGTCAGAATTAACTCAATGACATTTGGCAACGACAACAACCTTTATCAATGCATGTTGTTGTTAGGTGGTGTGAGTCAATTTCAACCCATAGTAATCCCAAGTGGCAGAGCAGAACTGACCATGGGGTTTTTGAGGCTATAATCTTAAGGAGCTCTGGTAGCATAGTGGTTACAAATCAGGCTGCAAACTGTAAGGTCAGCAGTTCTAAACTACCAGCTGCTCTGTGGGAGAAAAGATGAGGCTTTCTGCTCCTGTGAAGATATACAGCCTCGGAAACCCTGTACAGAATTTCTATGGGTTGGAACCTACTTGATAGCACTTAACAACAACAATCTTTATGGGAGCAAATTCCCAGGTCTTGTTCCTACAGTGGATTCGAACTGTAAGTCTTTTAACTAGAAGCCAAGCACTTGACGATTGGGCCACTTTTATCATAGTATGGGACATTATTATGCCCCTTTTATAGATGAGGAAGCTAAAAGGCTACTTAGACTTGCCTAGAGTTACCTAATTACTAAGTAGTACAGCGGGGACAAGAACTCGTTAGTCTAATTGCAGAGTTTGGGCTGTTAACCTATGCTTTAGCTTCCCAGTTCCTTGTTGTCTCGAGTTGTAACATCCTTCTTATCTATTCTATATTGGTCCTGTGGAGGCAGGTGGGAGTCAGTACCTCCTGCAACTGAGTCATTGGACATTTGGAAAGTCCTTGGAAAGGAGAAGTCAGCTGAGCATGGTCGGTCCAAGCAGCCCTTGGTGATCCGGCAATTCAACTTCCTATAGCTCAATTATTTGCTGTCATCACTCATGGCAGTGTACCAGAAGCCAGCATATAGGTTGAGTGTAAGGCATAGCAGCAAAAAAGCAGCTCCCAGCACCCTGCAAGGTCCCTTCTTTTTCCCAGTAGTCCTTAATCTTTTGGGGAAAGTTGCTGTATTTGTTGTTGTTGTTGTTAAGTGCCATCGAGTCAGGTCCGACCCATAGCGACCCTGTATTTAGGAGATACCATATTCCCCCTTGTCTACACTGTCCCTTTAAGAAGTCCTGGTGATGCCATGATTCAGAGCTCACCAAAAGGTCCACAAACCAAAAGGTCAGTGTTTTGAATTCACTAGCTGTTCTACAAGAGAGATGTGGCTGTCTGTTTCTGGAATGATTACAACCTTAACACTCCTATAGGGTAGTTCTACTCTGCCCTATAGGATTCCTAGGAGTCAGAATTGACAGCCGCCGGTCAATAGGTATAGAGAGCTATTGTAGCGTAGTGGTTACGAATCGGGCTGTGAGCTGCAAGGTCAGCAGTTCGAAACTACCAGCGGTTCCGCGGGAGAAAGATGAGACGGTCTGCTCCCGTAAAGATTTACAGCCTCGGAAACCCTGTACAGGGTTGCTATGAGTCAGAACCGACTCCACGGCACATAACATCCTTAAAATGTGTCCCCTGTTTATGTTCTTATACATGGCTTGCTGCTTCCCAATCCTATAGAAGCTTTGCACAGCAGGCTCAAAACTACACGTTTTTGTCCTTCCTTTCCATTTG
Organism: Chrysochloris asiatica; assembly: GCF_000296735.1. Taxonomy (NCBI): domain Eukaryota; kingdom Metazoa; phylum Chordata; class Mammalia; order Afrosoricida; family Chrysochloridae; genus Chrysochloris; species Chrysochloris asiatica. The sequence continues at coordinate 3,272,715 of NW_006408587.1, forward strand.
AAAGTGCAGGGAGAAAAGGAAGCCGCCCCAGACAATTGTTTTAATCTAGCTTTAGCCAGAGCTGCTCTGGTTCCCCATCTCAACTTTGTCTCAGTTCTTTATCCAGCTCAATTAATTCTCCCTGTTCAGCTCCTGACAGATGCTTCCAACTGTAGGCAACATACTTATAACCCACTGTAATGCCAGATGCAACCTATACCGTGTAGCCCAGAATCAACATAAACTTTTGACTTTTCACCACTAGTAGAAAAACCAAACTGTGTGCAAGGTCACCAAGCTCATTCATCCAAGCCCTCCATGATACCAAGCAGGCCCAATTAGTACTCACAATAGCTATGTTGTGTGCCGAGTCCAACTTACACAAGCTTATGTGTGCAACACAGAACTTAATAGGGTTCTCAAGGCTATGACCGCTCCAAAGCTAATTGTCAGGTCTGTCTTCTGAGGCACTTCTGGGAAGAACCCACAAATCTTTAGGCTAGTAGCCCCCACCCCAGGGATTCCCACAATAGCTATAATTAGAATTATCTGAGGGCTTGCTATGTACCAAATCACTGTCCTAATCACTTTAAACTTTATTTAACCCCTAAAACACTACCGTGAGGTATAAACTCCAATTAATTCCCATTTTATAGAAGGGAAAAGAGGCACTGGACGGTCAGGACATAGCCAGGGTGACCCAATGTAACCAAGTGACAGAGCCCACCCAAAGCAACACTTACATCCAGCATGCAGTTGTGTGCTAGCTCAGTCAGTCCCCTACCTGTCTCTACCGCACTAAATTGTCCCGTCACCCTCGGCTAGCCAGTTCATCGGTGAAATTAATAAGTACAGAAAGTGAGGGAACGGAGAACCAACGCAGCAAATTCCAGAGAGGAAAGGGGAGGGGGGCGGTACACAATGGATGATACTTCCTGGTCATCGTTACTCAGCACTTTGGGGTTTGTTTGCCTGCGACGCGGAGGCGAGGGTGTGAGAGACCTTTTCCAGGAATCCAACCCTGATAGGGCGGTCCGGGGACTTTACTTTTTGACCGAGGTTTTATTCCATTAATGTCTGGCTCACCCTTCCTAGGTAACCCGTAACCCGGGAGGAGTCCAGTGGGTCAGGGAGTGGCCATCCGGCTCCCCACCAGCCACCGCGCACGTTGGGTACGGTATGCGTCCCGTCAATCATCGAAGGGTCTCACCCTTAAGGATAGGGCGGGGTGTTGGGTACGGTCTGGGTACACTGACGCCGGGAGTGTTCCCCCGCTCCGCCCCCCCCCCCCCAAGAGGCGGGACCTCGCTGGCGGAACCTTGGCGGACGCCGGCGGCCTGGACGGGCGCGTCCCCGCCACACGCACGCCGCGACGCCCCGCCCCGTTGCTCTATAAAGGCAAGGCGGGCTGCGCGCTCTCGGTCCAAGCTCTGTCCGGTGCTTCGGTTCCGTTTCTTCTGTTTCTACGGTCGGTCTTTAGATAACCCCTTCCGCCCCTTTCCAACGCCAAAATGGTGAAGCAGATCGAAAGCAAGGTACGAGTCTCTGAAGAAATCCGGGGCGCGCTGCAGCCTCCGCAGTTGTGTTAGGCGGTGGGCCAGAGATGGGGAGGCAACCCCTCCACATTCCTGCGGAAAGGAGGTGGCGTGTTGGCCTGCGGCTGCGAGAAACCCAGGCCTGGGCTCGCGGGAGGTGGCCGAGTTTGCCGGCCGGGAGATGGGGAGGAGAAGGACGAGGGCCCCCTGGAGGGCGAGGTCGGGGTGTTCAGCGCTGGCGCTCCCTATGCGCCTGGAGATGCATGCGCGCCGAGCTCGCCTGGGGAATCCTCCCTGCACCTTCCCGTCTGGCACCCCTGATTAGGAGGAGAGGGTCTGCACTTGGACTCATCTACATCCGAATTCGGGCTGAGGCTAGGAGCTGAGGGACCCCTTGGGGAAAGCTTGAAGTCGCTGTCTGCCACTCCTACTTCGTAAGCGATGTGATCCACCCGCGTGAAGTGGGGTGGCACCTCCGCTTGCCTCCATCACCGCCCTGTCCCCAAAATGACCCATGTTGTAACTGCTCGACGGGAGAGGATCCGGGCTGGAGAACCCCCTAGAGCACGTGGACCAGACCCCTAGGCCAGGGCGGAGCGATGGGGGCCCCAGGTGGCTGGGGGAACGGAGGGCCCAGCTGCGCCCACCGGACTCCTCCTCCTGCGGCGCTAGGCGTGTTTCCGGCAGCGCTGGCTTTGGAATGACTCAGTCTCCGGAGGCCCGGGCCTGGGGGCCTCCTTGCCCTACCCGCTTAGGATTTTCCCACAGTCCATGAGTTTCATTAGCCACAAAATTCCCACTTGGAACCTGCCGAGCCAGGTTAATGTGCTTGTCGGCCTTCGAGTACCCAAATTTTGGTTCTGTCCTTTAAAAAAGGTCCAAAAGCAAAGATTGTAACCGTATTCAAGTTACTTAACAGTGTCTGGTACACTGTCGCAACACAAGAGAGCTTGTAAAATGCAGAGTCAGGAAAGTAGTAAATGGAAGAAATTGCTGCTGCCTGAACGCTGAAAGACCTCTCACATGCATCCATCCCCAGCCCGGGAAAATGGAAAGGGGTCCACACTCTTCTTTTAGATGCTGGTGTGGGCGTCAGAAATGGGTCTTTCCGTAATGATTTCTTTCCCTTTCTCTTTTTTTTTTTTTTTAAACTTATAACCAGAAAAAATACATAACCATTGTACAAATTGGGGAGGGGAGTGAGTGCCTTTGAGATATTTTTACGTCTTCATTTCGTTTGGAGATTTTTGTTTTTCTTTCCAATTTAGCTCAAATACGTTCTATATAATTTAAATGCTCTTTGTAATCGTTTTTAATGTCTTGGTAATCGTTTTAGTGGCCATTTAGAAAGTTTTAATGTTTTCAATTTTTTAAATAAACTTTGTGCAAAGAGCAGGTTGTTTTCTTAGATTAGAGCCTCAAGTGCAATTCTTGGGCAAAGGGGGGAAATCTTTTTTTTAAGTTTGTAAATGGTATAGGTATGAGAATGCGCCTCTACACACTTATCACTGACCTTTTTTTTTTTTTTTTTCACTTTAATTTTGGGCAGATCAATGGTAAAGTTAATTTTATTAGCTTTGTTTAATAGTGACTCTTAAATTTGTATGGGCTTTGATATTTAAATGAGTAAGCTACTCCTGTGTTTAAAAGTGAGTTTTGTTCAGCATCTACTGTGTAACAGATGTTAGTCTATGCTTTGGTGAGAGACTTCTATCAGGGTGTGGTAACCTCATCAGTGGAACCGAACAGGTAAGAATCCATTAACAAGCCAGAAGACCATTGAGAGAGAACAGTATACACTACAAACAAGAAATTGATTTTGATTCCCAGAGCAAACCTTTCCATCCTTGCTTGTTGATAGTTGAAGTATATCAGTCTGGTATACAAGGGTGAGGGAATTCATTATTCACAAAAGCACTCTGACCCTGAGACAGTCAGTTGACTTTCAGAATTGTGGTCTGTCACCACCAATGAAAAGTTAAACTCTTAATTTGATTGCTATTTATAAATAAGAAATGTTCCTTAGATTTTCTTCCTGGTAGTCTAAAAGTTGTTTGTGCTTTTGGCCATCTAGAATGACTTTATATCAAGACACTGTGTTAGTACAGTATTTTTATGCATGTAGTATGCATCTTCTACATTTGTTTGCAGAAGGTATTTTTGTAAGCTTGCGATGCTAATTTTTTTTAAGCAACATGTTGTGGGGAGTGAGGAGTGCAGGGGAATGGAAAAAACATGCTTACCAAAAATAACCTCCTGGGAAGAGGGAACACCTGGTAAATAGGCATAAAAGTGGCAGGTTGTCTGGTTGAAAATTTGGTGGCTTAGACAATGATGGGATAATGGATTATAAAAGATGATGGTAACAAATCAATACAAAACCATATTTTTATAAAAGAAAACATTGTAGCTATCATCTGTTGAACTGTTATCTGCATGGGTTGGTTAGTTTTAAATTGGGTTATTTGACCATTTTTTACTATAGAGAAAACTGAAGCATTGGATATGGATGTTTATGTTTTGATTATCTTTGTTGCCCTGTTTCTTGTTCAGTACTAACTGCTTTAAACTGAGGAGGTTAGGTTTCTAGGGTTATAGTATCCTGGCATCGGTAAATAATTCACAGAGATTGGTGATGAGGGATTTCTTGATCCTTCTACTGGTAGAATTTAGTTTACATGCATTCCTTGTGTAAAATAACATTGAAGGAATACTTCAAGAAGAAGTGAAATTGTTCGTTTAATCAACATTGAGGGCAGAATTTTGACATTAAAAAAAACAGAAATTAAGATTGATAAATAGTATGAGCTCAACTCTTGAAACCTCCCCCTCCCAGGATTTCCCCCTCTTTAAGTACACGATAATATGCTTAATGTCACGTTGACATGGCATTATCTGAATTTTGGAATTTGAAGAGGTTTCTATCCTTGATTTAAATTTTAAAAAACTCTTAATTTTCCATAGACAGTATTAGTTTAATCAGATAAGTAGTAGCTTTTTTTAAAAAAAAGATGTTTCTGTTGTAAAATCCTGTGCCATTGTGGTTTCTTCAAGTGGAGTGGACCCCTTTCATCAGTGAGTGAGCGTTTAGTGGATGTCTACCATATGCCTGTCCTGGTGTGGCACTGTGTGCCTAAGTACTGCTAACTACTAAGTTGACAGTTCAAACCTACCAGCTACTCCTTGGAAACATACTACACAGGGTCCATAGGAGTCAGAACTGACTCAGCGGCACTTAACAAACACCCCCACCACCTGATGCCTAGGCTTAATGTGGAAACGTTTTTACTATTGATATGTTTTTATTTTCCTTTCATTTGCTAAGCTTGGATATGGGTTGGCCAAATTAGTTCAATTTTATAAAACATCCCTGAAGACATATATATAGATGCATTTATGTATTGTATCTTCTTTCGTTTATCAAATCAAATGACAGTTCCAACAGTTATTTAGGATTCATTCGAACCTAGTTGTGTGTTTTTTTTCTTTCTTTCACTTTAAAAAAAATGGCTCTGAAAGTAGGATCTCCAGTTGTGCTTTCTGTCCTATAAAGTTTTGAAAGCTTTTGGAAATGAGCCGATTTAGCGAAAGTCTTTTTCTCTCCTTAGGGTGATTTTCATGCTGCTTTGAGCAGTGCTGGAGATAAGCTTGTAGTCGTTGACTTCACAGCCACATGGTGTGGGCCTTGCAAAATGATCAAACCTTTCTATCATGTGAGTATCAAACAACTTTTACTTTGCAAGAAACTATTAGGGGGTTGGTGATCAGAAAACTAGGAAAATAAACTTTTATTTGTTGGTTTTCCTTGTTGCAGCTTTGATCAACAAGTAGGTAGTGTAACAACTTTTGGTGTGATACATAGCTGTCATTTATCATAACTTTCAGAAGTTAGTTTGGTTTATCTTAAATGATTTTTGCATTTATTAAAGTGGAGACATGGACCCTAATTGAAATGTAGGCCTCAAAGTTGACATACCAAATAATCTTACAGTCAGAAGAATTGTGTTGATAGAAAATGTATGAGGGGGCTTCAGAAATTTTGTGGGGAAATGGAGGGATGAACAGATAATGAAATTTCTCCACAACTCTTTGGAGGTCCCTCATGTGTTTATTAATACGTACTAGGATTCTAGTCTAAATTTATGGAATTTGAATCCTTTTCTACTTTTATTTATTAAGTTTACATCTAGGAAGCCCTGAGTATATTGACTGCTCTTAAACCAGTTTTAAATTGTTTGTTTTCTCATATTTAATTTTCTAGTCTCTCTCTGAAAAGTTTGGCAATGTGGTGTTCCTTGAAGTTGATGTGGATGACTGTCAGGTATGTGGTGGGAAAGTTTGAATACTGCTGAAGTCTCATGTTGACTGAAGTATACAGTGCTTGCTTTTTAAATATATCAAATACTATTTAGAACTTTAACCTTAGTATAAAGTTCCATTTTGAAAGCATAGGTCATTGAAAACAATTTTTAAGGTCTTTTGTGAACTAACGATACAGCAGGAGTTCTGGTTTGGCACTATTGGATCAACCCTGGACTGCTAGCAACAAGGTTTGGCTGTTCAAACCCCCACCAGCCACTCCTTACAAATCTTGTACAGAATCACTGTGAGTCAGAACTGACTCGATAGCACTTAACAACAGTAATACAGGAATGATCATATGCAAACCTACTCTATGATATGTCCATCAGAAAACCCAAGTCTCTTTTTTAAGTTTTTATTGTGAATTGAGTGATAGTTTATTTGGGAGAACATCAGCTTTATACTCATCCTATCATATTTCGTTTGATTGCAATGATTACAATCCCCTCCATTCATCATCATTCAGCAGCATTTGCTTCCATTCCCTTTGGTTTTTTCTTAAACACAAATATCTCTAAGAACAAACACCAAGGTACGTGGTAACAGAGTTGTTGTTAAGTGTTGTTGAGTCAGTTGTGACTCAGTGACACTGTATAGGTTTTCCGAGAAGCACCTAGTGGGTGTGGACTGCTGAATTTGTGGTTTAGAGAATAATTTGAGAGGAAATAAGAACTTAAAATGTAGTCAGGCACTGTTCTATGTATTTTTCAAGTATTAATCTTAAGTGCTATTATCATCCCCATTTTACAAGGCGCTTCGGGGAGCAGGGAACAAACCCACTGGCCATTGAGCCATAGTAACTATAGAACAGAGTAGACCTGCCTCATATGGTTTCCAAAGCTACAGTCTTGGTGGAAATACACTGCTGCTGCTTAATTGAAGCTGCTGGTGGGTTCGAACCACTGACCTTCTGGTTAGTAATCAAGCACTTAACCACTGCACCCCAGTTAAGAGCAGTTGTCCCTGAAGTTACAGTTATTAAGTGGCAGTGCCAGGATTCAAAATGTCGTAGTGTGGCTTCTGGGCCCTTGCTCTTAGCCACCCCACTTGGAGGATGCTCTCCCTCATGTGGGCACAGATCTGGTTCTAGCAGGTGGCCCCACTGAACATTCAGAGCCTGTTCAGGGTGCATTGCTGTGGCGCTTTCTAGACCTGTGTGAGCCATTATTGTAGGCTTACATTTTCACCTCGCCCCAACTGGGCAGGAGGAGTTAGCAGCCATTACGGTGTGATGGTGGCGGCAGAGGTACAGGAACTGGATTCCAGTCCCGTGAAACTTTCTGCTTTAGGCTGTTCCTTGTCTTCTTTGAGCCTTGCTTGGTTCTTGGTGTGTAACCAGATCTTAACACCTGCCCTGTCAGCCTCCCAGGTTGCTTACTCACTAAGCAAACATGGATTGTTTACTAAAGACATTGAAGGATCATTAAAACAGGTATATGGTAGCACTTTCGAAATCTGTAAGGGCCTCTATGGCTGGTACTGTTTGTTTGTTTTTTTCCTTTCTGCTCCTGGCTCGTTTTTTTTGAGGACCTACCAACACCAAATTGCTTGTTCCCAGCCCATGTGCAGATTTCCCCTCTCAGGCCTTTGCTTGTATTCTTCTACCTGACTCATCCTTTCCTTCCTTCCTCATTATACCTAGCTAACTCCCACTCATAAACGGAACCTTTTACCTGCGATCATAATCTAGGTTAGTTTCCCTTCCTCTGTGTCCCCAGGATGGTTTTTTTGTCCCTCTTTTCCTGTTGTGTTTATGGTGGATGGAGGTTTATATAGCTACACTGCTCTGTCACTTACTAACTATACAGTCT
>NW_006408587.1:3288511-3290272 GCF_000296735.1 Chrysochloris asiatica
ACTGCACCACCACCAACATACCTGACACTTCAGTAACCTAGTAGACCACTAAGGAACCCTTGTGGTGAAATGGGTAAGCTTTCAACTGCTAACCAGAAGGTAGGTGGTTCACACCCACTCAGTGGCTCCTTGGAAGAACATCGTGGCAGTCAGCTCTGGTCCCTTAGGGATTACAGCCTAGAGCACCCTGTCGAGAAGTTCTACCCTCACATAGGGTTGGCAGGCTGGCAGCTGACAGTGCATGGCCAGGGCATGATAGGTGACCCATTGAGACTCGAGCTTCTGTCAGCAAAAAAAAGTGTATGATGTGCACGTCGTTTGTGTAGAAGTACTGTGCTCTTTAACAGTGGCTACATTGCTTTACTATGGACCAGGTGTTTAGAGGAGCTATTGTGTTACTTGAAGGCTACTGTTCGCTATTAGTAAGTCAGTAACCATCAGTATAACTGACTTAAAAATAGCTCTGGTGTCCCTAAAACAGTTTACTAATAATCCCAGAATAAAAGCACTTTTTCATTAGTTCCCAAATTCATGTCATGATGAAGTTGAATGATAGGATTTACAGTTCTGACTCAGTGACCCTGTATTAGGGTTTCCCTTGTAGTTCAAACCAACCTTGAGGTCCAGTGCTTACCCTACAGTGCCACAGCAAAACTCCCATCATGGCTGTGCCATCATTTTTATCTCCATTTCACTGTTACAAACCAAGATGATTACTGCTTTTTATTTGGCTGGCTGGCACCCTAGTGAAAGAGGCTCTTTAAAATGTGTGCTTACAATAGAATTGTTGGGTGGTAGAAAGTCTCCAACTTTAATGTGAGGATCTTGTTTGAAATGGCAGGTTCTCATTCAGGCACTGCTGCCCATGGACCATGTTTTGAGTAGAATCTGAATTTGTTTGCTCTTGTTAGGTGCCGTCGAGTTAATTCCAACCCATAGTGAACCTATATAGGGTTTCCAAGGAAGGAGTGAGCAGCTGGTGAGCTTAAACCACCAATTTTAGGGTGCAAACTGATTTTGCAGTCCAGAACATTAACCCATAGCATCACACCTGGACTCCTCTCCCTTGCTAGGGTGCCTGGGGAAAAAAAAAATCCAAAAGAATAATCTTGTGCAAAGATCAGCCTCAAAGAGCTGCTCCACCCATTAGTCTTTTAAGCAAGACAAAAGCTAGTGGAGATGATTTAATGGAAGAAACCGGAACTAGGGCAAGTCTTGGATTTAACCAATATGATCCAGAAAGCAAGACCAGTCAAAACATGTATTGCTGAGCCAGTTTTAGGCAGAGAGGTCAGCTCAGAAGGTTATGGTGATTTGGGAGCCCAAAGGGGTAATCTTGATAGATTTTCTTAAATGACAGGATGATCACAGGGGCTTATTAAGAAGATTAAGAATATCACAAATTACATGGGTGAGAAAAAGGCCAGGAAAGATACCACCAATTTTTTTTTTTTCCAGACAAAAAAAATTGGGAAATCCAATGAAATAATCAGCACTGTTAGCTTTATTACATAATTTCTTAAGCAGGCATGTAAATTCCCTAGCAACCGCTTTGGTCTACATTTGAGTGGAAGTATGGGGAAAGATATGGGCTGATTTCACCCGTGTTCCATAGACTCCTGTCAACCTTGTGATCAGAGAAGAGGAAAGGCTGGTTGGTCTGGGGAGACTTAGGAATTCCTGAGACCATGTACCTAGCTACAGAGGGCTAGAACTGAGGATGAAGCATCCAGCTGATAGGAAGTGGGGGTAGACACACAA
>NW_006408587.1:3290372-3298396 GCF_000296735.1 Chrysochloris asiatica
TAGCGTAGTGGTTACGAATCGGGCTGTGAACCTTAAGGTCAGCAGTTCGAAACTACCAGCCGCTCCGTGGGAGAAAGATGAGGCTTTCTACTCCCGTATTTATACCCTCGGAAACCCTGTACAGGGTCGCTATGGGTCGGAACCGACTTGACGGCACTTAACAACAACAACAAATATTATTCTAATGGTAGCTTAGTGTTGTCTCCCACCACTAGTCTCGAAGTATCCTGGGCTCAGGGACCCTGTCTTACTAGCTTGTTTCCCTTCACTCAGCACACCTGCCTAGCATATGGGGTGAATCACTGCTGTATGGGTGTTAGTAATTGCATTATTCTAGATGTGCCCCAGTGTTTCTGTTTTACATTTTAAAGAGAAAGAAGACTTGCATGTGTCTCTGCACACAGTCCTCGCTCTCAGTTTCAACCAAACTGAATCTTGATTTTCATATGGACACCTCATTGTTGTTAAGTGCCATTGAGTCGGGTCCGATCCATAGCAACCCTGCATAGGGTTTCTGAGGAGCCGGCAGGTGAGCTGACAGCCAGCCTTGTGGTTCAAAATGACTTCACAGTCCAGCGTATTAACCCACAGCACCACACCTTAGCTAGTTTAAAATGTAATTTTCATTTGAAAGTAATTACTACCATGTTCTAGATTCTGGGGTAAGCCATTTACTTGCATGTGTGATGCTGTGGGTTAATGCGCTGGGCTGCAAGATCTGAATTGCAAGATGGGCTGTTGGAGCTTACCAGCCACTCCTCAGAAACCCTATACAGAGTTGCTATGAGTAGGAACCAACTCAATGGCACTTAACAACAACAGACAGTCTTCACAGTAGCTATGAGAATAGGATCTCATCCTCACTGAACAGATGTGTAAGTGAGCACAGGTGGGGTAGCTCGGTCAGGGCAAAGCCTGTGGTGTTTGATCACACACCATACTGTCTAAGAACAGGTGCCCTTACTACCTCGATTCAAAACCTTTGGGAAGCATATGGGCAGAGCAATCCAGCACTGATTTTTGACGGTGTGTTTGGGACATACTCAGCATTAGCCTGGAACATGTCTTTCTTTACCTTACGGACTGGGGACCTTACACTTTGTCTCTCTGTATTCTAGAGAATTAAGTTGAATCTGAATACAGTGACCCCTACACACTTGGGCAGTAAGACATGATCATATAATACTATACTATATATAATAGGTATAAAATGGTATAATAGATTCAATAGGACAATTAGGCATGGACATAGAGTGGTACACACATTGTTTTTATAGCCATGGGAAAGTGGCCAACTATATCTGGGAGTGATAGTCTGACTTGATTTCTTTGACAACAGATTATTCTCAGCTCTCTAAATGGTATGGTGCTTGTTTTGTCAATTTAAAAAAATTAGATCTGAGCATTTTGTAACTTTTTAGAATGCTCAGTGTTGATTTGAATAAGCAGGAATCAGTTAATAGTTTTTTGCCAAAGCATCTTTACATTTATTTTGGCCATTTGTAGTGCTAAGTTGGAAACCAATAAAATAACCTTTAGTGAGGATAAGTGTAGGGTCCCCTGTAATTTCTAATAAAACTTTGTCTCAGAATCCTAGATTGAGCAAAACTTATAGGGAAAGAAAACATTGATTACAAGGGTTAGGAGTGGGGGCGGGGAGATGGTCTGACAACAAAGGGAGTTTGGGGGAGCCAGAGAACTATCCTGTGTCTTGATTTATGTGGGATTATATATGACTCTACTTCTGTCAAAATTCTCAGAATCCGTATGCCCCCCAAAAGTAGATTTTACTCTATGTACATTTCTGAATTCCAGATTGTTTAAAGGAAAGCATGAACCTGTGGGAGAAGTGTGTCATAGAGGAGCGAGCTAGCTCTCTGTTTTGAGATGAAGGGAGTGGCAAAGATGTTTCTAATAAGAATTCTAAATAGTACACATACTTTCAAATCACTGTAGAGACACAAAGCAAATAAAGAAGTTGATAGGACAAGAAGTAGAAAAGAAGAAATCAAAATAAAACATGAACTTTGGAGAGCGGATACATGTTATGAAGCTATCAAGGACTCGGTGCATGAATCCTGCAGGGGGGGAGTCTGTTGTATGTAACTTGTTGGCAGTAGCTTGCAGTCACTATGGATGCCCTTGCTAATTTGCATTGAACATGGATTATACATACACAAACAAGTAGATTAATAATTAAAATGGTGGTTTCTTTAAACCCAGTAATACTACTTTTAAGGGTTTTGCCCTAGGAATGTGTCTGAAGATTTATTTGCAAGGATATACATAAAGTAGAAAGGACGAGCAAGCATTAAATCGAGCCCTTGTTCTTACCTACATCACCTTTAAAAACCACTTTCAACATGAGAACATTCTTAATGCTTTCATTAAAATTTTCAGCAATACTATATGCAAAATAGTCTTGATATGATGCTATAGGATAAGCACAGGACTGCTAACCAGGAGGTTGGTGGCTCAAACCTAGCAAATGCTCCTTGAAGCTCCTATACAGGCTTGTTAATGAGGCTAAATTGACTGGACGACACTTTACAACACACTCCTCTTGGGAGTGCAGTAACTGTAGGATAGCACTGGACTGGGAGCCGCATGGTCGTTGGTTCACACCCACCAGCTACTTCTTGGAAATCCCATACAGCACCGCTATGGGTCTACAGCAAGCATAAACAACAATAAATAAATAATAAAGGTGTGGCAGCAAGTTTTTTTTTTTTTTTTTTAACGTATGAACACTTTTAAAAATGCATCCCAGACTCATAAGGAGCTTACTTTGAGTTATGATTGCTTTTACTATTTATCCTTCAGGTTTTTCTGTGATGTGTGTTACTGTAAATTGACGAGGCAGATAGACTCATCAACCCCGTTAACTGGGGTCCTGTAGTTTACCGATAAAGACTCACCATCCCCGATAAAGACTCACCATCCCCGTTAACTGGGGTCCTGTAGTTTACCGATAATCCCCGTTAACTGGGGTCCTGTAGTTTACCGATAATCCCCGTTAACTGGGGTCCTGTAGTTTACCGATAATCCCCGCTAACTGGGGTCCTGTAGTTTACCGATAATCCCCGCTAACTGGGGTCCTGTAGTTTACCGATAATCCCCGCTAACTGGGGTCCTTTAGTTTACCGATAATCCCCGCTAACTGGGGTCCTGTAGTTTACCGATAAAGACTCACCATCCCCGTTAAAGACTCACCATCCCCGTTAACTGGGCTCCTGTAGTTTACCGATAATCCCCGTTAACTGGGCTCCTGTAGTTTACCGATAAAGCTTTGGGAATTGCTCTGTCATTTGTTGTCAGGTGCCATTGAGTCGGTTCCGACTCATCGACCTTAAGCACAGCAGAACAAAACACACTGCCCAGTGCGCCATCCTCACAACATCCTCTGTCATCTAAAAGTGATTGAATGCCCGGCTCCGGTTGATTTATATGACTGTTGAAGGCAACTAAGTTCTACCCATTGTATGCTTTTAGGATTAGAGGCGTTCAGGGGTGAGTGGGTCCTCGGGACCTTACCAGACCACTCTGGATATAAGCAGAAACCAAAGACAGCTGCTTTTCACTACCCACTCAGTTCCTTGAGAGGCTGCCTAATGTTTCCAGATAACTACCAGTGGGTGTTGTGTTGTGTAGGGTTTCTGAAACTGTACGTACTTACGGGAGCAGAAAGCCTCATCTTTCTCCCATGGAGCCGGTGTGGCTGCTGGGTTCAAACTGCCAAGCTTGTGGTTTGCAGTCCAGGGCTTATCCTACAGAGCCACCTTTTTCCCACCAATGGGTAAAACATTCATATTGTTGGTTAATCACTTGAGTGGGAAACAAGTCATTTACCTAGAACAGATTTAGCCCAACAACACCGTTTTCAACTTTCTCCCGTGGAGAGACTGGTGGGTTCGAACCACTGACCTTGGTAAACTGCCAAGCACTTAACCACCACACCACCAGGGCCTCTTCCTTTCGAGGTTACTCATCCAGAGTTCATGCAGGCCCTTGACGTGTGACTTCTTTTTCCATCCTTGGCATTTACCTGCATTGTAAATTGCTGCAGGTAAAGCTGTATGCTCTTCATTTTGATGATCTTATCGCACATTCTTGGTGACTTCCTTGTATCTCTTTTTCTCACCAAGTATTCAGTGTTTGGAACACAGTGCGCATTCAGTAAAAGCCGTTGTTTCTGGCCATCACTATCCTTGTGCGTCTTAGGGAGCCTGTGCTTTTGTGCTTGATGGGTTGTCCAGCATTTAAAGAAAAAGTAAAGGTTATCTTGAAAGAACACTTCAACAGTACTGCTTCCAATCCTTCCTAACCAACAGTGCACGTGAGGGGGGCTTCAAAACGTTTATGGAAAGTCCCATTGTTAATTCCATTTTTCGAAACCCTCTCCTATTTATAAAGATGTAAATTTTGCTTTTCTGCCTCAGAGGCACAGGTGAAAATACCCCAGAAGACAAGGTTTTCTAATGTTCCTCATCACACAGACAGCTCATCTCTGTGATTCGCTTTAGTCCCAGCACCCCTTGCTTTGGAAACACAAGTTAGAAGTCACCACTGTCTTGTACTTTGTAGTTAGCCTTCTTTGCCCTTGAAAGTTCTTTGATTTTCATGATCTGGTTCTTAGTTCTGCCTGCTTGATTGCTGGCCCCTTACAGCTTAAGTGCTGGGTCACCTGGGCACAGTCTTAACTACAGGGGTGTATCCCTCAAGTAATTCTGATATGCAGCCAAGTTTGATAAACCATAAGTGAAATTTTCTTGAAAATCTTCAGAAGACAGTTTTTAAAAACCAGCATGGTGGCAGCATCTGACCTTTTACTTTACCATGAGGATGGAGAATCAAACTAACATCAGTACCAAGCTGATTCCTCTGAGGCAGAGGTCAGACATGCGTCCCCACTCCACCCTTTCTTAACAGTCATCCTTCCCACAGCTGGGTTCAATAATGCTTTGTAATGGCCATACAGACAAATATGCACAACCATGGGGCTTCTTAGGATAACCAACAGGTTACAATTCAGGATCAGAACTGTTCAGGATACAATTCTTGGTCAGGACAGGCACTCTGCTCCGCTATAAGGAGCTATAAGCCTCAGCCAGAAGCTGCTCGGCTCTAGCTCTGTGTGTCAGTAGACCTAACAATTTCTGGAGTCACTTCCCTGCCAGAGGGAGCCTTGTCCCCGCCACAGGCACTCAGCTTTACTCACTTCCTGGGTCTGAAGCCCACTCCTCTAGCGTGTGCACTGGCTCTTGGTTCTGTTTCTCCTCTGGTGTCACAGCTCTCTAGTTCTCTTTCTCCTGGGTCCAGGAGGTTCAACACACGGGGATCTCAGACATCAAGCTATGTGTGCTCCACTCTTGACTCATTATGGTAGTAAGCTCCCCCGCCTCCTGCTTCTGAGATGGCTTATATATATATACCCAGCAGGATGACAGAATTGACCAAGCCCCTCTTTGATTATACAACCACAATTAACCCTGTTAACAGTCATTCACAACCGAATCATAATTCTATCAGCGTCTTCCCCCATCTTCTTACCCATACCCATCAGGAAAGGCATTTGCGAGTTACAAGGAAAAACCGGCTAGAATAATAAACATTAAATTATGCACTGCACTACAGCTGCTCATAAAGAATGTGTAAAAGGTCGATTCTTTCCATATAAAATTACCCCACACACACCCAAAAAAAGACTGAAGAAACAGAAAACCAATGCATTGCTGTCTCTAGATTACTGGATTTGTTATGAGACAGTTTTGCAACTATATTTTTTGTTCATCTTGCTATATTTAGAGTTTAACCCTCAAATCACCATCTATGTATCCCCATTCCCACAATAAAACGGGAAACTATGAGCAAACAAAAGGTACTAATTACAAGGAACAGTAAAGATCAAAATCCTGAGTTTAGTTACAGTAGTTAGTGCTTCCGAAAACTAAAAAGAGCCCGTCTTACTGGATTAAACAGTTTGTTGTACCATAGTTGTAGATTCTAGCAAGGATTTTTAATTGAAATAGTTTGGCTTTTATGCCAGTATTGTATTCGTTTATTGATTTTCATGTGCTTAAAAACATGCCCTGATTCTGGTAACGTGAAGTAGTTTAAACGGGGGAAATACTCTCGGATTATTTCTGTCAAAGATTTATACTCATGGTCTTGTTTTTGTCCTCCCCCCTCAGGATGTTGCCTCAGAGTGTGAAGTCAAATGCATGCCAACATTTCAGTTTTATAAGAAGGGGGAAAAGGTATGTACAATCCGACCTTTGGAGCAAACTGTCTAGGAAGTAGGGAAATGTGGGGAAGATACAAGAGAAGTGACTTGTGCCCAAATAAGGAATCCTCATGCCTCCTTTTACTTCCTTGTGTACAGATGTAAGCATGTAATGGGACATGTCACTTCACATTGTTCTTTGCTGGAACTAGTCCCTGCAGTTGGTGCTTCATGTTTATATCATAATGTGCTTAGAATTCTTAGACTTAGATTATTCATAGGTAGCTATTATGAAGTATTTCTGTTTAAAAACATTAATAACATCAATTCAATATTCTCTTAACAGGTTGGTGAATTTTCTGGTGCTAATAAGGAAAAACTTGAAGCTACCATTAACGAATTATGTTAATTATGTTTTCTGAAAACATAACCAGCCATCAGCTGTTTATAAAACTTTTTTTATTTACAAGAAAGAAAAATCAAGTATGAAGACTATATGCCCAACTTCCATCTGATTATAAATGACAATAAAATATTAATTCTACCCTTTTTAAAACATTGTGGTGTCTCTTTGAATGGCTTTCAAAATAAATGAGAAATAGCCATTATGATATTTAATGCCGCATGTAGCTTAGTGGTTACGAGTCGGGCTGCAAACCACAAGGTCAGCAATTCGAAACTACCAGCTGTTCTGCGGAGAAAGTTGAGATTTACAGCCTCGGAAACCTTGTACAGGGTCGCTATGAGTCGGAACCGACTCCACGGCACATAACAACATACCTGACACATCAGGAGTCCTGGTGTAGGATACGCAGTAACTAGACCACAAGGTCAGCGGTTTAGACTCACCAGCCACTCCTCGGAAACCCTGTACAAGGTTGCCATGGGTCGGAACTGACTCTACTGCACCACCACCAACATACCTGACACTTCAGTAACCTAGTAGACCACTAAGGAACCCTTGTGGTGAAATGGGTAAGCTTTCAACTGCTAACCAGAAGGTAGGTGGTTCACACCCACTCAGTGGCTCCTTGGAAGAACATCGTGGCAGTCAGCTCTGGTCCCTTAGGGATTACAGCCTAGAGCACCCTGTCGAGAAGTTCTACCCTCACATAGGGTTGGCAGGCTGGCAGCTGACAGTGCATGGCCAGGGCATGATAGGTGACCCATTGAGACTCGAGCTTCTGTCAGCAAAAAAAAGTGTATGATGTGCACGTCGTTTGTGTAGAAGTACTGTGCTCTTTAACAGTGGCTACATTGCTTTACTATGGACCAGGTGTTTAGAGGAGCTATTGTGTTACTTGAAGGCTACTGTTCGCTATTAGTAAGTCAGTAACCATCAGTATAACTGACTTAAAAATAGCTCTGGTGTCCCTAAAACAGTTTACTAATAATCCCAGAATAAAAGCACTTTTTCATTAGTTCCCAAATTCATGTCATGATGAAGTTGAATGATAGGATTTACAGTTCTGACTCAGTGACCCTGTATTAGGGTTTCCCTTGTAGTTCAAACCAACCTTGAGGTCCAGTGCTTACCCTACAGTGCCACAGCAAAACTCCCATCATGGCTGTGCCATCATTTTTATCTCCATTTCACTGTTACAAACCAAGATGATTACTGCTTTTTATTTGGCTGGCTGGCACCCTAGTGAAAGAGGCTCTTTAAAATGTGTGCTTACAATAGAATTGTTGGGTGGTAGAAAGTCTCCAACTTTAATGTGAGGATCTTGTTTGAAATGGCAGGTTCTCATTCAGGCACTGCTGCCCATGGACCATGTTTTGAGTAGAATCTGAATTTGTT
>NW_006408587.1:3299606-3310047 GCF_000296735.1 Chrysochloris asiatica
TTATTATGACAAATTGTGATTGTCACAACTGTAAAGGCAGAAGTTTTGTGACATAAAGGGGGCAGTGGTTAATCAAGGGAGAAGAGCACAAGTGGAATATGGGATTTGTAGCAGCAACACCAGAGACAGAGGCAGAGTTGATGGCATGGAGAGACAGAGCAGCTAATGACTCTAGACTCATGGCAAGACAAAGACTGTGTGCCCTTTGGTTGTTTAAATGATTATATATGAGTGTTTTGTGTACATCAAAAAAACACACCAAAAACTAGGGAATAGAGGCAAATACTGTTTAATGATGACACACAGAGGGGATTGTAATCATTGCAATGAACAAAATACGATAGGATGAGTGCAAAACTGATGTCCTCCCATGTAAACTACTACTCAATTCACAATAAAAACTTTAAAAGAAACAAGTGCTTCGGAGTATCGACCTTATAGGATGAAACACACCCAGTCCTGGACCATCCTGACAATTGTTATTATTGGAATACATTGTTTCAGCCACTGTGTCATTCCATCTCATTGGGGGGAGGAGGGTGTCTTTCTCTTTTTTGCCATTCTCAACCAGGCATGATGTCCTCCAGTGACTGGTCCTTCCTCACAATGTGTCCAAAGTCCATGAAAAGAAGTCTTCCCATCTTTGAACTTCTTCAGACAAATTAGATCCTTTCTCTGGCAGTCCGTGGTATGGTCAATATTCTTTGTCAACATCATAATTCAAAAGCATCAATTCTTCTTTTGTCTTTATTCATTGCCCAGCATTTGCATGCATATGATGCTATTGAAAATACCATGGCTTGGGTCAGATGCAGTTTAATCCTCAAAGTGACATCTTTGTTTTTTAGCACATAGGTAAAAGAAGAGAATTATTAATCTACTTGTCGGGTCTTCTCAGCCTGAAGGCAATTTATAGTCTTTCATTTCAAAGTATTTCCCTTTAATACAGAGCATCCATTTTGTGTTTTAATTCTCAGTTCCTGAGGTGCTCTCCTTTGGGGTATTTGCAACAGTTGCATAAACATTTTGCAATATTATACAATTCATATTGCTCTTGAATTTGTATATAAATCTGTAGGTCTACATGTGACGTGATTGTGACATTAATTATAACTACATTGACAACTAGATTGTGGATAGTTTTTATTTAAATAAATGTATCTAATATAACTTGAATTGTGACAAAACTAAACATAAATTTTGGCCTTATTGAAATAGTTCCCTTATAATTTTTCTATTAATTTTGTTAACACTTGAGTACCTCAAGAAAAAAATCTTTGAAAACAATATAATTTTAGTTTTTAAATTTTTCCAACATTTACATTTTTAGAGAAAAAATATATTCAAATGTTATACATCTAAAATCAACTTCACATCATTTTTAATCCTTTCAGTCAGTGCGATGAATACAAACTGAACCATAATAAATAGGAAATAGGAAAGGCGCTCTGAAAAAAAATTTTTTAAAGGGAAAAATCAAAAACCTTCAGAGAAAAAAACCCACTTGCAACTGACAAGGCTGAAAATGAGCAGGTTTTCATTCAGCCAAATCCATCTAAAATTCAGAACTAGGACATGTTATTAAGATTAATTATTCATGAAAATGAACAAGATAATTATTTTTATCAAATCCACACTTGAACTTCCAAGTCCAATAAAATACTTACAACTTCATGTATTAACTAAATGAAAGTTTAGCAATTAAAACTTTATGAATGGAAAAGAGAATTATTCATGTTGAATGCATAAATCAGTAGTTACATATACAACTCTAGACTGCGTGTTTTAAGATAAGATTATAGCCATGAAATCAACAAATTGGTCAAAAAGAACAAAACCTTTGTTACTGTCTTTCTTGGATAAAGGTACTAGAATGTGTTCCTAACCCTTTTGTTGTTAAGTGCTATGATTCTATTCCGCCTCATAGCAACCCATTAGCATGGGTGGGGAACGTCCAGCCCAAGGGCTGTGTGGTGGTGGTGGTGGTCATGTGCTGTGGAGTCGGTTCTGACTCAGCCCACCCTGTACAGGGTTTCTGTGGCTGTAAATCTTTACAGGAGCAGAAAGCCTCTTCTTTCTCCGGTGGAACAGCTGGGAGTTCTCAACTGCTGACCTTGAGGTTAGCAACAGTATTCATAACCACTTCATGTACCATAGTTCCTTAAGGGCTGTATTGGTTGGTTGGTTGGTTGGTTATGTGCTGTGGGGTCAGTTCCTACTCATAGCGACCCCAGGGTTTCCAAGGCTGTAAATCTTTACAGGAGCAGAAAGCCTCATCTTTCCCCCGCAGATCAGCTGGAAGTTTCGAAATGCTGACCTATAAAGCCCTGGAAATAATTTGGTCTGTCCCTTCCAAGGCAACCACAGTTCCAGCCATCACATTAGGGTGAGTTAATTAAATGTTTGATCAAATATAGCAGGCTAATTTTTAAGTTGATAATTTCCTATGGCCTGTGAATGATGTTATAAATTTTGGAAGAAAAAGGGTTCCCCACCCCTGCTTTAAGGGTTTCCAAGGAGCAGCTGGTGGCTTTGAACAACAAACCTTGCAGTTAGCAGCCCAGTGCTTATCGTACAGCACCGCACCCCAGCACACATTGTGCTTCAAACTCCTCATAAGAATTTTCTATTGAATTAACATGTCTCAGAGATACTCCAATTCTTTCCAATGAAGGAAGAAACTCTAGAAACTGGATTTTCTGTTCTAAGTTCAAGGAAAGGTATTCAGTTACTGCCATCATAAGCTACAAACAAGTGTCAAGATTTCTCTTTGGCAAGCAAAGTTGTTTGTACTGTTCATTAGAGGAATATGACACATCATTTGTACACATGCAACTACAAGAACGGGGGAAATGGCTGAACAAACAGGAAATAACTGATGATATTGAGCAAAGGCAAGTCAAAGCTAAGAAGTATCTTTTATTTAGCTTAACTAGATTATGCCACACAGGGACACATGCCATTTCAACTGATGGTTATTACATAGTATTGAAGAAAACAAGGAAACTGATGTGAATATTTCATTCATTTTATACTAACTGTAAGAAGTGCAGTCACTAGCTTCAGTGGTAAGGAAATGGAGCACTTTTACACTTTTTTGTCAAAGTTCCTGTTTGTCTTTTTACTATTTTTGCATTAGATAGCTATTTTTTTCTTATTGATCTGTAGGAATTCTTTATATTCTAGATATAAATCCATTGACAAGTATTTGTATATCCCTCTGTGCCTTGCAGTTTTATACTTACTAGTATCTCTGATAAGAAATTAACTTGCAATTCAGATGCTCACAGTGTCAGTGAAGAGTTCTGGTGCCGGGGGTGGGTGTGGATAAAGTTCACGCTGAATATCTGAAAGTAGGCTCACTGAACCTTTCCAAATCTGTGAGTCAGGTCTAGAGTTCAAGTAGTCATGCAGAGGGCCCAGGCCACACTCCTGTGAAGACGGGGCTGAGGACCCAGAGCAAGGGAGTTTGGAAAGATGGAGACCTGAGGTAGATCCCTTCGGAATCTACTATTGCTTCTATACAGATGTGCTCTGCAAACCAGGAGTGTGAACAGGAAAAAGAGTTCTCAGGAAGCATAACAAGCAACCATGTAAGCAGTTCAGTAGTTCTTGGCTTTAGCTGCACCTTGGAGGGTTTTTAAAGTACTTATGCCTGGTCCCTTCTTCCCATGATTTGGATAAAATTGGTGTGGGATGACAGCCCAGCCTAAGTACTTTTTAAAGAGTTACCCAAATGATCCATAATGTACAGTTAGGATTGAGAACTCCAAAATTTGTTTAGGCATGTTAAGAAAGCAGTTATCTGGATTATGACTAAATCAGAGAACAATTCCCCTAAACAAGTGGAATGTGTGTGTATGTGTGTGTATAATGAGGCCAATTTCTCAATAAAACAAAAAATCAAACCTATTGCCATTAAGTCTGTTCTAACACATGACAACCGCATGTACAACTGCAGTTCAATAGACTTTGCAGTCTAGTGCATTAACCCATAGCACCACACCAGAAACTCAATTTTGCCCATAGAATTCAGGTTTGAAAGCTGAGGCTTCAATTTCTCTTCACTTCTTTTTGCTTAAGAAAAACTGAGCATGTTCTTCTTTTTGAGGTTTCTAATTCCGGGTTTTTGTACATTTAATTATAATACTTAACTTTGTCTTTTTAAGATACCCTTTGAAATTTTCTGTTTAGATCATTCAGTTATTATTTCTCCCATTTGCTTTTGCTTCTCTACGTTCAAGAGCAAATTTCAGAGTCTTTTCTGAAACTCATTTTGGTCTTTTCTTTATCTCCTGTTTTTAAACTGGCCTCTTGCTTTCTTTATGTATGATATTCTTTATGTCATCTACAACTCCTCTGTTCTTCAGCCATAAGCCAAAACAAAGCCAGGGGCAGACTGTGGAACAGACCATCAATTGTTCGTATGAAATTTGGGGTTGAAGCTGAGGAAAATTAAGACAAGTCCACAAGAGCCAAAATATGACCTTGAACATATCCCACCTGAATTTAAAGATCATCTCAACAACAGCTTTGATACATTAGACTTTAATGGCCAATGACCAGAAGAGATGTTGGGAGGACATCAAGAACATCATACAGGAAGAAAACAAAAGGTCATTAAGAAGGAAAATACCAAAATGGATGTCAGAAGAGGCTCTGAAACTTGCTCTCCAGTGTAGAGATGCTAAAACAAATGGGGAAAGTAAGGATGTAAAAGAGCTGAACAGAAAATTTCAAAGGTTAGCTTGAGAAGACAAAGTCAAATGTAACGAAAATGCAAAGATTTGGAGTTAGAAAATCAAAAGAGAAGAACATATTCAACATTTCTCAAGCTGAAAAAACTGCGGAAAAAAATTTAATCCTTGACTTGAAGTACTAAAGGACTTTATGGGCAAAATATGGAGTGATGCAGAAAGCATTAAAAAAAGATGGAAGTAATACACAGAGTCACTGTACCAAAAAGAAATGGTTGATGTTCAACCATTTTAAGAGGTAGCATATGATCAATGGAGTCCTGGTGTGGTGCTGTGGGTTAATGCGCCAGATTGCAAAGCCATTTGAACTTCAAGGTCAGAGTTTCAAGCTTACTAGCTGCTCCTTGGAAACCCTATACAGGGTCGCTATGGGTTGGAATTGACTCAACGGCACTTAACAACAACAACAATATGATCAAGAGCCAATGTTACTGAAGAAATCCAAGCTGCACTGAAGGCATTGGCAAAGAACAAGGTTGTGGAAACTGATGGAATACAAATTGAAATCTTTCAACAAACTAAGACAGCACTGGAGGCACTCACTCAACTATGCAAAGAAATTTGGAAGACAGCTCCCCAGCCAACTGTCTGGAAGAGATCCATAATTGTGCCAATTCCAAAGAGAGATGACCAAAAGGCACGTGAAAATCTATCATTAATATCACATGCAAGTAAAATTTTACTCAAGATAATTCAAAAATGGCTGCAACAAGTACATTGACAGAGAACTGCCAGAAATTCAAACCAGATTCAGAAGAGGACGTGGAAGGAGGGATATCATTGCTGATGTCAGATGGATTTGGGCTGAAAGCAGTGAATACCAGAGAGATGTTTACCTGTGCTTTATTGACTATGCAAAGACTTTCAATTATGTGAATCTGACGAGCTATGGACCACATTGCAGAGAAGGTGTATTCCGGAGCATTTACTTATGCCCATGAGGAACCTGTACATGGACCAAGAGGCAGTTGTTCAAATATAACTAAGGGACACTGAATGGTTTAAAATTTGGAAAGGTGTGTGCCAGGGTTGTATTCTTTCACCATGCTTATTCAATCTGTATAATGAGCAAATAATCAGAGAAACTGAATTATATGAAGAAGAACGTGGCATCAGAATTAGAGGTAGGCTCATTAACAACTTGCAATATGCAGATGATAGAGCTTTGCTTGCTGAAAGCAGAAGACTTAAAATACTTACTGATGAAGATCAAAGACCACAGTCTTTGGTATATGGGTTGTATCTCAACGTAGAGAAAACAAAACTCCTCACCACTGGACCAATAACATCCATATAAATGGAGAAAAGATAAAAGTTGTCAAAGACTTCATTTTGCTTGGATCCATCATCAACACTCATGGAAGCAGCAGTCAAGAAATCAAACAACGTATTGCATTAGGCTAATCTGCTGCACAAGACTTCTTCAAAGTGTTCAATAGCAAAGGACTGAAGTGCTCCTGACCCAATCCAATAGCCTCATATGCATGTAAAAGTTGGACAGTGAATAAGGAAGACCACAGAAGAACTGATGCATTTAAGTTATGGTGTTAGAAGAGAATATTGAACGTACCATACACTGCCAAAAGAACAAACAAATCTGTATTGGAAGAAGTGCAGCTAAAATGTTCCTTGGAAGCCAGAATGGGAAGTCTTTATCTCTCAGACTTTAGGCATATTGTTAAGAGGGACCAGTTCCTGAGAAGGATATCATGCTAGGTAAAGTGGAAGATCAGTGAAAAAGAGGGAGACCCCCCAACAAGACGGATTGGCACAGTAGCAACAATCATGGGCTCAGGCTTAACAAACATTGTGAGGATGATGCAGCACTGAGCAGTGTTTCGTTCAGTTATGTATAAGGTCGCTGTGAGTCAGAATCTATTCAATGGCACCTAATAACAGCAATACGTAAGACGGCGATCTTCATGCCTTCCATTTTATTTTTGAATACTTCCAGTTTTCCTAGATTTATACTTTATATCTCCTGATACTATATATTCTGATATTAATGGATAATTGCAGCTGTTTCTTCTCATTTTGAACAGTGCCACAACAGCAAATGAAGGTCCTGAAAGCCTTGCTTTAGCCACATCATTAAGGTCAACCCTACTCTAAGGACACATCTAGCTCTTCCTCAGTTGTATTTTGAGTGCCTTCCAACCTGAGCAGCTCATCTGCCACTACTATAGCTAACAAGGTCCCACTGCTTTTCATAAGGTTTTCGGTGGCTAACCTTTCAGAAGTGGTCTACCTCTCCTTCTTCTTAGTCTGTCTTAGTCTAGAAGCTGCACTGGAACCTTGCCACCATGGGTGACCCTGCTGGTATTTAAAATACTGGTGACATAACTTCCAGCATACCAACAACACACAAGCCAACACAGTACAACAAACTAACAGATGAGTGTTGGGGAAGGAAACGGAGGGAGCTCCACCAAGATTTGTTTCAGACAACTGGTATAGCTCTTGGATGGGACGTATCTAGTCTACAACCAACTCTGAAGCAGAACCTCTTCTCGCTTCTGCTCTGCCACCATCATGGTTCAAATACTTTCTCCTTTCTTTGACTGTATTAATTGGCTCGACTTCAAATGGCTGGTTAGTTTGTGCCTGTTACATTATAGTAGGGGACATACCTGCTCAGTAGAACTTTCACAGGAGACTGACTGTGAGTGGCTGCCATGGAGTTAGATACGGTCACAGAGCACGGAGCTTGCATAGGAAGCCTTCCGAAGAGCCTGTTGGGACCCTTGGGTTCACCAGAAGGGAGTCCGATAGCAGGCAAGTACCCAACATCCCAACCACCAACAGCTCTTTAAATCAGGTATGGCTCCAACCCCTCTTGAGAACGTGCATTTCCACCCCAGATGTACTGGATCCGAATCTGTATTTTAACAAGAGCGTCAATAATCTTAACAAGAATCACATGTGGGTATATGACAGGGCTTCGTTAAGTTTGTGGGGGGAAAACCAATTATCTTTTAATTCCATTGCTCCAAAATAATTTTAAAGCGCCTTCATATAAAAATCTCCTGGGGATCATGTTTAACTGTAGCTACTGATTCATTATATCTGGGGTGGAAAGGTAAATTCTCAGAAGGGGTCATACTGGAATGAACCAGTTGGAAACCCTGTTTTAAATAACATCAACAATGCTTGGCCTTTCTTGCTTGTGGCTGTGATTCAGAGTTACCACTAGAGGGCAGCTACTTAAAATCGTCTTTTATTTTTTTAAATACAAGTGACTAAGCTTGTTGTTGTCCCGTAACTCATAGTGCCCCTGTACAGGGTTTCCGAGGCTATAAATCTTTACGGGAGCAGAAAGCCTCATCTTTCTCCCACTGAACAGCTGGTAGTTTCGTACTGCTGACCTTGTGGTTCGCAGCCCGATTCTTAACCACTACACTACCAGAGCTCCTTAAGCTCTTTGTTGTTAGGTGCCTTCAAGTGGGTTCCAACCCAGAACAAAACACCTTCTGGTCCTGCACCGTCCTCACAATTGCTGCTACACTTGAGGTCATTTTTGCTGCCACTGTGCCAGTCCATCTCATTGAGGTTCTCCCTCTTTTTCACTGACTCTCCACATTACCAAGCACGATGTCCTACTCCAGGGAATTTAATTGAACTGGTTAAATTTGAATAATTAGTAGAATAATTAATAATATTAGATAACATTTACTACACACTTAGTGTGGAGTCCTGGTGTGACACTGTGGGTTAATGCGTCAGACTACCAAACTATTTGAACTGCAACGTTTGTGGTTCAAGTTTACCAGCTGCTTCTCGTAAACCCTATGCAGGATCGCTATGGGTCAGAACTGACTCGACGGCACTCACCAACAACACACTTACTGTGGGTCAAGCACTTTCCTAAATATTCTATATGCATTATTTCTTTTAAATTATTTGTGGTATGTTTTCACTCTGTTCTTGTCAATAAATTATAATTACACAATTATTGGTTGACTTACTTGTTGTGATATCTTTTTTTAAGTATTTGAAACTAGTTGTTGAATTTGATTGGCCCACGGTCTGTGGGTCTCAATCTTGGACACATTGATGGGAATTCTGTACCTATTTGCAGGAATTCTGGTCCAGAATGTAGAAAGCAAAGGGGCAGTCAGCACACATCACTGGAAAGGTGAGTCAGACCCAGGACATCCACAATCTCATAGGGTAGGAGAAGGATTCTGGATGCTAGTTTGAGTGCATTGTTTTTATTGTGGACCGTGGAGTCTGTTCTGATTCATAACGACCTGGTATAACATTTGTTATTGTTAGATGCCACGGAGTCTGTTCTGACTCATAGCAACCCTGTATACAACAAAAGAAAATGCTGCCGGGTCCTAGGCCATTATCACAATTATTGTTGCACTGGAGCCCACTCTACTGCTAGTATGCAATCTCATTGGGGGTCTTCCTCTTTTTCACTGACTCTCCACTTTACCAAGCATGATGTCCTTTTCCAGGGAATGGTCCCTCCTGATAACATGTCTGAAGTATGAGAAATGAAGTCTCACCATTCTGGCTTCTAAGGACCATTCTGGTTGTGCTTCTTCCAACACAAATGTGTTTGTTCTTCGGGCAGTCCATGGTACTTTTAATATGCTTCTTCAACATCATAACTCAAATGCGTCAATTCTTCTACGGTCTTCCTTATTCACTGACCAACTTTCACATACATATGAGGTTACTGAAAATACTATGACTTGGATCAGGCGCTCCTTAGTCCTCAAACTGACATCTTTTCTCTTGAATACTTGAAAGAGGTCTGGTGCAGCAGATTTGCCTAATGCAAACAAACACCTTGTTTGATTTCTTGACTGCTGCTTCCATGAGTATGGGGTTTTGGAGACTGTAAATCTTTGGGGAAGCAGAAACCTCATCTTTCTCCTGCAGAGCAGCTGTGGTTAGCAGTTCAGTGCTTATCCTACAAAGCCACAACATTGGGGAGGTATTAATGGTGTTTTTGCTTATTAGTTTAAATTTGATTTCTTTTGTTGTTGTTGAGAATGTTCACAGCAAAACCAACTCCAACACTTTCGACCTGTGCCATTCACTGGCAGTGCTTACAGTCTTTGAGTTGTGCCCCCAATGGTGCCCTCCTTCGCTGAGTTGTCCGTTCCTCATTAACATAAACTCACTGCCCGCCTCGGGTTCCAGTCTAATCTGTCCAGTTGCAGGTGTCAATTTGATTCTGTAAAGGTAGCTTCTAGAAGAGCACAGTGCTCAAGTCAGACAGTCGTTAATAGTTAAGGTAAACTATGGTTTGGGTGTAAGATGACTTCAGGGGATAATTTATCTCAGGGCAATCATTCCAAGAGTTCGTGCAGCCTCCATGGCACTAGAAAGCCTGGAGTTTATGAGAATTTGAAATTATGTTCTACATTTCCCCCCTTTTGATCAGGATTCTTCTATGGAATCTTTGATCAAAATGTTCAGTAATAGTTAGCCAGGCACCATCCAGTTCTATTGGTGTAACAGTAAAGGAGGTAGTTGTTGATGGAGGCAATTAGCCATATGTTTCATTTCCTCCTGCTATTCACCATACTTATTCTACCTGTATGCTGAGCAAATAATCCAAGAAGCTGGGTTATATGAAGAAAAATGTGGCATCAGGATTAGAGGAAGACTTATTAACAACCTGCTATATGCAGATGATACAACCTTGCTTGCTGAAAGTGAAGACG
>NW_006408587.1:3310782-3312356 GCF_000296735.1 Chrysochloris asiatica
AACAACAACAACAACAACAATTTCTGACTCTTCTTCACCTTTGTTGCTCCAAGTGAACAGAGATCAGATGTTGTGAATTGGTTAGCCACTTGCAAGCTTTTAAGAACCCAGGTGCTATACAATGATCTAGGAATTAAAAGAGAAACACTAAACCTGTTATTGGGCCAGTTAACTGGGATGCCCCATGAAACCCTAACTCTAACCTTCCAAACCAAGGAACCAAATTCCATGAGGTGTTTGGTTATACACAAGCAGCCTCAGCAGCATTGTTTTTCTTCATTGTTGAAACTACGTCTTTCATACAACAAGATCCAATGAGCTCTGTACCTTCAGGAGAGTACTCACAGGGCTGAGGAGACTGGACTGTGGAGGGCAGAAGTGGACGCGGGAGTCCAGTCAGGAGGTGACTGCAGCGGCTCAGAAGACAAAGGGAACCAAAGAGACCCCACTTCCTTCTAGTGCCAGTGAGGAGGGGCTTCAGGGGCGATGATAACTTGTGCTTCTTTCATGTGGTGATTGGCCATTTCCACAGGGGAGCCAATCATAGCAGGAAAGGACTGAGGACATCCAGGAGTGCTCCAGGACAGACAGACCTGTCTGTAAGTCCAAAGTTCTCAGCTTTAGAGAGTAAGGTAAAGTTCTTTCTGAAAAAAGAGAGGATGGGCCAGGCAAATGAAAACAATGGTGACATCCATTGGGCCAAAGCTACAACGGACTAGATACCCGACTAATCACGCTTTGTACATAATACAATTTAATCCCCTGAGGGAGGCCAAACTATTGTTCTTTCTGCTTCACCTTTTACATTGAAGCCATTTTTGAGGCCTGGTGATTCTAGCTCTAATGCGTCCCCTGTGGAAACTGCCTGTCAAGCCCATGAAGGCACAAGTCACAGCCCATGAAATCCTTCCTTACTGGCACTCAAAGAAAATGGAGGTGGGGGTGGAGGAGAGGTTCTGTTCAGTTGCCAACCCACACTTTCGAAAGTCGGTTTGAACCGCAAGATCTCAGTGGTTCAAATTCACCACTCGCTCCTCGGAAACCCTATACAGTGGCGCTATGAGTCGGTAATCTACTGGGCAACACTTAACAGCAACAACAATTTACTACAACAACAACAAGAAACTGACTAGGCTATAAGGGCAGGATCATTTCAATGACATTACTGTATAAAAACAGAAAAAGCCATTGCTGTTGAGTGGATTCCCATTCATGGCTACCTTATATGGCAGAGTAGACGTGCCCCTTAGGTTTCTGACGCTGTAAATCTGCTTTACGGGAGCAGCCAGCCTCATCCCGCTCCCACTGTGGAGCAGCTGGTGCATTCAAACTACACGCTCTACAGTTAACAGCCCAACACTTAGCCCACTCTACCTCCTAGAAATTATTATATGGGAGAAGAAAAGGTAATGATCAGGACCATTTAAGCTTTCCCTGAGTCTCCAGTGTCAAAAACCCATAACTTAAGTCAGAAGGACAGAAACTACTCCTGCCCTGCACCCACAATATACCCGGCTCTCCTAGCCCTTTACTCTGAAACCATTTCCTCTAGGGGGTTCCTTCTTCAAGTCCCT
>NW_006408587.1:3313701-3321796 GCF_000296735.1 Chrysochloris asiatica
GAGCTTGAACCACTGACCTTGCAATTCAAATGACTTTGCGGTCTGACGCATTAGCCCACAGCGCCACACAAGATTAGGACCATGCAAATAAGGTATACAGAACTCAGGCTGGGATTAGTTAGTTTTGCCATCCAGCTAGATTTAAAAGAATGTCTCAGGCATCTAGATATCTCAGAAGCAGGAACAAAGGACCTTTAAGAAGGAAGAGCATGGGTGGAACAAGGACCCTATGTACAAAAACGGCAACAGAAGAGGTGGTGGCCTGGAGAAGACAGAGCAGCTGCAAGTATCTAAGCCCATGGACTGAGAAAGAGGTCAAAGGGCCACATGGCTGAAAGGCTGAAGACAAGAAGGAGGCAGACAAGAGGTATTCCTGACTGGAGAACTGCTGTGTCCTGAGTTGGTTTTCATCCTGAATTGTACCCTGTTCACGTCCCTAATAAATCCCATAATCATGAGTATTGTTATGAGTTCTGTGTGGCTATTGCAATGGATTATGATGAAGACTGACAAATAAATACCAAAATATAGAGGAAATTCAGTCCAAATTGTGTGGCAGATGCTAAGGACTACTCCTGACTTAACTTTATTACAGAGAAAGCCTCTGATAAAAAGGGTGAAGAACTTCTGTTCATTTCTCACTACCTATGGGTTAATGCGCTGCAAAGTCAATTCAAACTCACCAGCTGTTCCTTGTAAACCCTATAACAGGGTCACTATAGGTTGGAATCGACTTGATGGCACTTAACAACAACAACAAACCTGTCACTTAACCAGATGCCCAAAGATTGAGAAGACTAGATAAAGGACACTCCTGGGGTGGTGCTGAAGGACTGCTAACCACAAGGGCGATGGTTCCAACCCACCAACTGCTCTTCAGAAACCCTTTACAGGGTTGTGTTATGAGTCAGAACCAACTCAAGGACACTTAGCAATAACAACAACAGAAAGAGGGAACTTTTGAAACATACTAATCTCCAAAGACATGCCAGATTAATTAAATCAGAGTACTTAGAAAAGACATTCCAGCATTGGTATTTCTTAAAGCAAAAAACAAAATACTTTCAAGATAGTTTTAATGTATAGTCATATTGACAAACATCTTCTGCATACATGCGGGTGCTTCAAAAGTTTGTGGAAAACGAAATTCGATGATAGTGGGATTTTTGCAGGAATTTTTTGAAGCCCCAATCCTATTGCTCAGATGCTATTCTGTATGGCAGGAGATTTTGTCTCCCTTGGTTTGGCCACCTTCTGTCTTTTGTAGCATTACAGTCTGGGATGCCCTTCCTCACCGCCTGTGAAACCCCTTTTTCTATCTTTTTTTTAAAAAATGTTTTATTGTGAATAATGTGATAGTTTACATGGGGGAACATTAGTTTTACATTCATCCTATCATATATCATTTCATTTCCATAATTACAATCCCCTCTATGCATCATCAACCAACCAAAGGGTATATCCTACAAGCCTGCCCTCCTCTCCCCCCCCTTCGTCATCAGCACACAGACCCATCATCTCTGCCTCCATCTCAGGCATCACTGCTTCTCTGGGTAGGGTCCCGATCTCCACTCTTCTCCCTTGATGGTCCCAGGGCCCTCTGCTCCTAGACTGGAAAGTTAATTGCTCCCCTCCTTGCTATAAAATGTCTACCTTTACATTTACAACCCTCACAATCAGTCCTGATAACAATTATTCACTATCGTATCACAAGAGACCTATCCGCATCTCCTTTCATCAGCCCCGCCTAGACAGATTGGATACTACTCAGTGGAGATTCTACCTTCCTCCGTGCCTTTTGGATCTAGGTTCCCTCTTGAAAGCTTGTAAGCCAGTCACTTCTTGCCTTTGAAGCCCCCTCCATTTTGGGTAGCCAATGTCCAAGTTGCCCATCCCTATTCTGTATATGGAGAGGGTAGGAATGATCCTTGCTGTAAAGATTTTTGTTACCTCTTTTGAGCTACTGCATTCATAGGTGTAGGTCAAGTTCATCAAATTGTATCAGATCACTCTTTTTTTTTCTCTCCTCTTCTTTCCTCTAGTTGAGCTCTAATCATCCAGTCATTGAAGCCAGGTCAAGTGGGTATTATCTGTAAGTGTGGGTGTTCTTGTGCCTATGCCCTCTCTTCTTATCGGCTGGATGCTTCACTCTCCACTCTAGTCCTCTGTGGCTATGTTACTGCCTCTGAGCCCAAGAGTCCCCAGGTCTTGCCACACTGCTGCCCAACCAGTTCTCCACCCGGGTTCACAGGAATCTATTGAACATTGTAGGGCTTAGCTTGCAGCTTCATTGCTGTTTTTCCCTCACTTCCCTTTTCCTATCATCTTTAACTTTGCCTTTAAGTTTTCAACATTACCTTCTTATTGGTGGTACTGAAGGATAGGTACTAGACTGCTAATCACAAAGTTGGCAGTTCAAACCCACCAATTGTTCTATGGAAATTCTACACAAGTTTGCTATGAGTTGGAAATGACTTCACAGCACTTAAAAACAACCTCTTAAATATCAGACCAAGCAACCCCAGAGCTTGTTTTTTGGTGCTGTGGGTTAATGCTTTGGGTTGGAACTGACTCACGGTACTTTGCAACAACAACAACTCATTGAAAATTTCATCAAATTTCAAGACTCTAGCTGCCATATATGATCTGAAGACTTTTGTTCCTATAAGGAAGAGTGGGCATTTTCCCTTTATAACCCTGCTCTAGAAGCATGTTACTACTCTACTGATGTGGTCCCACTCAGTCCAGGCTAGGGTAACTTAAGGATGTCTTGGTGAGATGGAA
Source organism: Chrysochloris asiatica (assembly GCF_000296735.1). Lineage (NCBI taxonomy): Eukaryota > Metazoa > Chordata > Mammalia > Afrosoricida > Chrysochloridae > Chrysochloris > Chrysochloris asiatica. The sequence continues at coordinate 3,316,486 of NW_006408587.1, forward strand.
AAACCGAGAGTGAGACTTTTATAACGCATAATAATAGCACAAGGGCTATGGCAAGAAGCAGCCCTGTGCAAGCTCCACAGATTATGGCCATTCAGTCCCTCCTCCAGTGGTGGTGGCGGCTGTGGTGGTTATGTGTTGGCTAGTCAGTTCCTACTCATAACCACCCTGTGCATAGTTTGATGATGGTGGTGGTCCTGTGCCGTGGAGCCAGTTCCTACTCATAGCGACCCTGTATAGGGTTTCCGAGGCTGTAAATCTTTACGGGAGCAGAAAGCCTCATTTTTTTTCCTGTGGAACAGTTGGTGGATTTGAATTGTTGACCTTGAGGGTAGCAGCCCATTGTATAACCCACTATACCACCAGAGCTCCTGTCCTCCTACAGTAATTGTTGTTAAGTGCCATCGAGTCGGTTCCAACCCATAGCGACCCTGTACAGGGTTTCCAAGGGTGTAAATCCTTACGGGAGTAGAAAGCCTCATCTTTCTCCCGCGGAGCGGCTGGTAGTTTCGAACCACTGACCTTAAGGTTCGCAGCCCGATTCGTAACCACTACGCTACTACAGTAATTAGAATGTAATTATATATCAGAGGTCAAGACAAAGCAATTAGACCCTTGGACAGTAGAGGAAGTAAAGGAACAAAGAACTCTTTTCTTTTTTTCTTTAGCTTTAACAAACAGAATATTTTTTTCTCTCAGAGTTTGGAAGGCTATAGGTCCAAATCCAGAGCACCACTTTGGAAAAGGTCCTTGTTTCCTTTCAGCATCGGTAGGCTCATCATTTCTTGGAGATCTCCATGTGTCTTGGCATTTTCCCCTGGATCTAGGAGCTTCCCAGTGTAGGGTCTAAAGGGCACACACACTCCACTCCTGGCTCCTCTTTCTTAGGGGTAGCAGGTCCCTCTTCTCTCTTCACTTCTAGGGAACTCTTTTCTGCCCATCAAACATGGTCTTGGAAAACTAATAGGAAGATTAAAAAGAAACAAGAAAGCCATCTTAGAACTTCTCTCAACTCTATATTCCTGATGGAAAAGTGTTTCCAGTAATGGACCATATCACTTTTACAAATGATTATATCTGCATTTACAGCTCAGATATTTCTATCAAGTGTTTAGTTTCCTACCGAACGAATCCATCTGGATGACTCAAAGGCCTTTTGTTGTTGTTGTTGTTATGTGCCATGGTGAAGTTGGTTCCAACTCATAGCGATCCTGTACAGGGTTTCTGAGGCTGTAAATCTTTACAGAAACAGAAAGCCTTATCTTTCTCCCACGGAACAGCTGGTAGTTTCGAACTGCTGACCATAAGATTAGCAGCCTGATTTGTAACCTATGCTACCAGAGCTCCTTTTGTTGTTGTTGTTAAGTGCCGTTGAGTCAATCCTGACCCATAGCAACCCTGTATAGGGTTTCCGAAGAGGAGCAGCTGGTGAGCTTGAACTGCTGACCTTGCAGTTCAAACAGCTTTGCAGGCTGGCGCATTAACCCATAGCACCATACCAGAACTCCTTTAGGCACCTCAAATGTAACATATCATAAACAAATCTTGCCCGTTCTATTTTTTTTCCCCTCTAATGTACCTATCTTTATGGATGGAACTACCAACCTTTTACCCAATTAAGATTTACCCTCCACCTTCTACTTTCACATCTAACATCTACATCCTGTATATTAATGTCCAAAATATCTCCTAAATTCAGCCTTTACTCTACTGTTATGACCTCAGTAGACACCTTGGGAAATTGGAGAACCTGTAAGTACCACATTAGGGCCTTAGTTGTTCAAATGGTTTTTACTTACTACCCTTGAAATGGGGATAGGTCAAATCTGGTGCAGTTGAGAAAGGTCCTAGAATTTGAAGGATTGAGGCTGGCCAGCATGGGGGAGGGTGTACCAGTCTGTAGATAAGATACTTGCCAAATTACTCCTTGGTTGGAAAGTGTTGAGACAGACTGGGCGCACATCAAATGTCAAAGGTTGGCTATAGATCAGGATCCCCTGGGCTCTGACCCCAAGACTACTTTCTCATGGCTTTGTGTTAGGGGAGGTCAGTAGGAGTCTTTGGGGAGATCTTTGTTGTTAGGTTTTCCTAGGGTGTCACAGTGTACACAGCCCCGAGGCAGCAACTTTGTGAGGCTGCAGGTGTTCCATTTCCAACTGCAAACCAAACCGGCAGGTTCCTTGCTTCTCCCTTGTGGTGGCCCCCGGTGAGAAAGTCCAGGCTCAAATCCAAGTTGTGTGAGCTGAGCAGTCGCCTGACACTCCCCAGCACCCGTTCTGCCAGGAAGTGAGACTTTGTCTTAGCTGTTGGAGTTGCTAACCTCAAGGATCAAGCATCGAAAGCCCTGGGATAGGACACCTCCGTGAACGCCAACGAGTAACTGTGCTTGCCTTTTTCTTTTTCCTTCCCCATCCCTTCATCCTTTACCCCTTTCATCTCCAACTCCCCAGTCACTCCATTCCCATCTTCCCCTCAGCGGCTCTGCACCTTCCCCACCTCATTAGTCCACTCCTGTGACCAATACCTTCTTCCTCGCTTCTTTCCTCCCCTCTTTGCTTCCCCCTTTCTTCCCTTCTCACCAACTCTCATCCTCTTCCCTTCTCCATCTCTTGCCTTTCTTCCTTGTTCCCCTACATTTCTGCACCCCACTTTTTTATTTGCCTGTACATTCCCCCACCTTCTGCCCCCCTTCTCTTCTTATGTCTCCTCTTCGCTCGAATTTGCATTTCTCTGCTCCCTCCCTTTTCCTTTGAACTTATCTTTCCTTTGAACCCCGCTTCATCCTGTTCCCTCCCTCCCCCTCCGGCTCCTCCCCTTGCTGTTTACTTTACTCCCGGATCCGGATGAAGGGGTTGCCCTGCCCATGCCCTGCCCTGCCCCACTTCTGGCAGCCGGGGTCTCGGTTCATGGCTGAGGACTCTGGAACTCAGGCCCTGGGGAAAGGGCCCTCCCTCAGCATCCAGCTCCTGCGAGCCCAGTACGAAGGCTTGAAGCAGCGGCAAAGAGCCCAGTCCCATGTGGTGTTGTTCCCTAAAGGTAGGACTGGGCCAGGGCAGGGGACAGATGTGATGGGGATGGAGGAGAGCCTGGCTGTGAGCGGAAGGGTGGCTGAGATGCTGTGAGGGTCAGGTTAAGGCCAGGTTCTGCTGGTGGGGAAGAGCAGAAGGGGAAATTTAGGGCAGCTCTTCTCTTCCCGCGGATCCAGGAAGCTCAGCCAGGCTGGACTGAGCAGGTGCGGGGCCTCTGTCCTTTGTTTTGATCCCGCTAGACTGGTCAGCCTAGTGAGCCAGGCTTGACCTCCCTGCAAAGCCAGATGGGAGATGGAATCTCTGTGTTTTGGCTGGATCTGTCCGAGGCACTTCCTGCAAACCAGAAAAACTGGGAGGGAGAAGACGTGGCATTCCCGAGCAGCCTGGGAAGGGATTGAGCCAGGGGACCACCTCAAACAGCTGCCAGGGCTGGTCCAATGAGATAAGGAAGCCCTCCCCCTGTGGAGAAGCCTGTTCATTCCCACAGGAAGTAAGGGTTTGGGAAGCAAGTGAAGACAGAAAAAAAAAAAACAGGCCAAGGGAGGTGGGAAGATACCCTGAAGTGGGGTTTCTGTGGTTATCTGTACTGTTCAGTGGACACAGTGAGTTGTCCACCTGCACTAGGTCAGGTTTAGAAAGAGGCCATTGGTAGAGGGAGGTCACCATTTGAGCAAAAAGTGTGCTCTTTTTATTTTTTTATTTATTTTTTAAGTTTTCATTTTTATTGAGGCCAAATTCTTATAAAATTTATCACTTTGAAGTGTCCAATTGAGTGGCATTTAGTACCCACGGTAGTTTATACATGAAAGTGGCACCTCCAACCTTTAAGAGCCAATTTGCCGGTACTCATTTCTTGAGCTGCTGCCACCTAGTGGAATTCATTGGAATTGAACTGGCTCAGCCAAATAGTGCCCTGATCTCCACAGGGCACAGGTTGTAAAAAACGGTTCCTAAAACTCTACCCAGTACATTCTCAAACCAAACCAAACAAACAAACAAAAAACCCAAACCCTGTGCCGCAGAGTCGATTCCAACTTAATGGCCTTCTGCCTTCAAGTTCCAGGACCTTTCTCCCAGCAGTCAATTCCCAGAATTCCTGAGTTTCCAAAAGCAACCTAATGTTTTGAGACATTGAAATCCAGTTGTAGTAGCAGCCCCGCCTCCAGAGTGACTCTGTCTTCCTGTGTCTATCTGCTACACTGAACACGGAGGATCACTTTCTTCTAAAATTCCTCTACTCGCTTGACTCCATGATATTAACATCTCCTGATTTTGATCTCTCTTCCCTCCCACTGGATTGCTAAACACAAGGTCAGCAGTTCAAATCCACCAGCTGCTTCTGATGAAGGAGAAAGATGAGGCTTTCACTCCCATAAAGATTTAAAGTCTAAGAGACCTTATATAGGGTCACATCAAGTCAGAACCATCCTGAATGCACCTAACAACAACAATAACTCTCTCCCCTGGCTCTGTTACTGTCTGTTCCTTAAATGCTTCAGTATTCCAGAATTCTAATTTCCACTCCAGTCTTACCAATTTATATATTTACTAGCCGTGATTTCATATGTGTTCATAACTTTTAACTACCACCTATAAGTTGACCCCAAATCTATACCTCCTGCTCAAAATTTCTCTTCCAAACTTCACACTGGTTGGATACTTTACATACAGATAAACATCTGAAATGCAACATATTAAAAAAATTAAATAACTCATCTCTCCCTACCCAAACTCTGCTTTTTCTTCTATATTCTCTATCTCAATGATTGGCACCACCACCGGCCGTGTTGCCAAAGTATAGGGGCCAATTGTTTCTTTGGCTCCTTAGAATCGTTTCCAGCTAACTTTGGTTATCTTATCCTGATTTTTCCTGCTTACTTCTACTGTTCTTGTTCAGTACTGTTACTATTGATGCTAATAACTAATATGTATTGAGTCTTCCTCTGTCAGGCACTATGGTAAAAGCTTTATGTTGTTATTGTTATTAAGTGCCATTGAGTTGGTTCAGACTCATAGCGACCCTGCGTAGGATTTATGAGGAACAGTTGGTGGGTTTAACTGTCAACCTTGTGGTTAGCAGTTCAGTGCTTACACTACAGTGTCACACTTGTTAAGTGTCATTGAGTCGATTCTGACCCATAGTGACCCTGTATAGGGTTTTCAGGGAGGAGCTGGTGAGTTTGAACCACCAACGTTGCAGTTCAAACAGCTTTGCAGTCTGGCGCATTAACCCACAGCACCACACCAAGACTCCATTGTCACACTAGGACTCCAAAACACACACA
>NW_006408587.1:3321896-3358050 GCF_000296735.1 Chrysochloris asiatica
GTGGCTCAAGCTCACCAGTCTCTCCTTGGAAACTCTATACAGGGTCACTATGAATCAGAACTGACTCGACAACACTTCACAACAATGACATACTTAATCCCTACAACAACCCTATGACTTAACTACTATAGTTATTCTCACACATACAATGTAATCGGTAGATGACTTACTTGATATTCTGGCCCAGGCATTCTTTCAGTTTAGAAACTCTGAAACCCCCAAAATGAGAGCTGCCTGTTTACATTCCAGTGGTAACCCTGCTTGTGCCTTCCCTTCTCAGGGGGAAACGTTCCTGCTCTTGCCCCGGCTCAGCCCAGGATCAGCACTGTTTGGATTAACAAGGAGAGAAGGAGCTCACTGTCCCTGGAGGAGGCAGAGCCCGAGGCCAAAGGGATGCCAGAGACAGCAGACCAAGACTGTCTTCAGACCCACAAGTCTCCATGGCACACACACCTAGAGATGCATTGCTTGGTCCAAACCTTCTGTGAGGAAACAAGTAATCAAGCACGGCACAAGGACAGGATTACCGGGTCTGACCAAAGGCTGCCTCCAAAAGGAGACCCAGGCTTGTTTGATAGCAATCACAGGACTCAGCAAGGGACCGAATTCTCAGAGGCAGCCCAGTGTCAATGTCAAGTGGCCAATACCCAAACAAAAGTACTAGAAGAAGGTTTAAACTCGAGCATTCAGTGCCCTCCTCCCACAAAGAACCTACACAAGTCCGGTAAATCAGCTCATTATCCATTTCCTCAGAGGAAAACTCCAAGGATCTCCCAAACTGCCCGGAACCTGGGCTTATATGGCCCAGTTTGAAACTTTCTTCTCAGCCCCAGAGCTCAGCCTGAAGCCCTCCTCAGAGACTCAGGGAGGCAAAGCCACAACTCAGGACTGTAATTAGGAGCGAGAACTTCAATCTCAGGGGTTGTGGGATGTGAACTTCATAGCGAGCATGTACTTGGTGTGATCCTTCAAAAAAGAAGAGATTGCCCAGGCCAGATTGCTTATAGTTCAGAATGAAAGGGTATAGTTCAACCCCATCTGCCTTATATAAAAAGACATAGCGGTGGTGTCCTGGATACCTATGCTTTAGGGGATTGAGCAGGGCAGCTCAGTAGCACTCAGTCCATGTAATTTTGAAATGGAATGGAATGGACTGTCTTAGCAGTGTCCAAAGTTCAGTGGGCATGGGAAATCCTGCTTTCAGTAGCTTCTGAAGATTTCACACACATTCTCCAGATGACTGCTGAGAATTGTTTGCTTCTGATTGCTATGCTTGGAGGCCAGCTCAGCTAGAAGTCATTAAATTCCTGGTGGCCAGCACATTTCAGAATTTGCCTCCCAAAGTGTGATGATCCTGGGTAAAGAGAGTTAGAACAATGTCACCCATTGTTTTGTGCTTTTAGAGATTCGTTGGCAAGGGCTGATCATCTCTTCAGTCGGCCTGAAGCCCTACCTATGTAATCTCATCAGAGAGTACAGATTTATTTCCTTCCCTACATTCCTGCCTGCTTTCTTTCCTTTCTGCTTTCTTTCTCTCTCTCTTCCTTCCTTTCTTTTTGAAAAGTTCTTATTGAAATATCACCAACCATTGAAAATATATAGTAACGGGAACCTGAGCCAAAGGAGACAGAGAAATGCCTTGCTTGGTAAATATGAGCATTCGTTCTGCACCAACTGCCCTCCTTTCTGCCAAACTTGGATCATTAAACTCTTTCCTGGTATCAAATCTATATTTTTTTAAACTAAAACAATAAAGCAGTTGGTACCTGGGTGGTAGGGCCGAACGTGTGTCTTTCCTGGTTAATGTTTAACTTCAGTAATGGTACTGAAACACCTGTAAGGTACCTTTCTTTTGTATCAGATTCCATCTGTGAAGGCTCACCCAAGTGTTTCTTTTTCCTCTGTGGTGATTCCGACGTGCTTATTCACATCCAGAGTTGTTAACTAGGAGTGTCATTACCAAAAGGAAACCCACTGCCACCAAGTTAATTACTACTCACTCACGGCAACCCTATAGTTGTTGTTGTTGTTGTTAGGTGCTGTCAAGTGGGTTCCGATTCATAGCAATCCTGTATCAGGTTTCTGAGGGAGCGGTTGGTGTGTTCAACCCACTGGCTCTGCAGTTCAAATCAACCTTGCGGTCCTGTGTTTATCCTCTAGCACCACATGGCAACCCTACAGAACAGAGTAAAAGTGTCCCACAGGGTATCCAAGGCTACAGAGCCACTGGTAGGTTCCAATCACCAACTTGATGATTAGCAGCCAAGTGCTTTGCCACTGTATCATGAGGGCTCCGCCAGGAGTCTCATTACTATAAAAAAAAAAATGTGCCTAGTGAGCTCACTAGGGTTGGTGTCCACAGCATATTAATTCATGTGTCACTACCCCTAGTGGATGCTTCCGCAGGTGAACCTTTCCTTTCCCATGGGTGACCCATGCTCTGGCCCCTGCAGTGCCAAGTGTCACTGAGCCACTTGGCGTGCCCCTCCTGGCCTCCCCACCTTGTAGCTCCCCACAGCTCCTTTCTCCCTTCTTCCATTGGCCAAGGTGTAGACCTTCCCTCCTCTCCTCTGACAGGGCTGGGAGTGGAGGGAGTAGGGAGGTGTATGATGGGGAGTGGGTTCACTTAATGAATTACTGCTGTGGATCACTTGAAAATTCATTCTAGCTTTGGGATTCTTAGTCTTCTTTTGTGAATAATTAATAAGATTCCATTGTTAATTTTTTTATAGTCTAGGGAAAAATAAGAAAAAAATTAGAAAAACTTTGCCCTTTGCTTCTGTTCAAAATTCTGAGTCTTTCTGCAGTCTTTTATTTATTTTTTTCTTCACATCTGTTCCAAATAGAATTAGTATGGTAAGACCGGGAATTCAGGCACATCGAATTTACACATTGACTCATCTCCATTAGCATTTATCGATCCTGACACTGTTCTTTAATTCCAATCTGATTCCTTTCAAACTTTCACACTATTTTGAATCTGCCTCATTTGGTTAGAACTGGATCTTTGAGAGTGACCTGAATACTTTAAAACTATGTTTTCCCTTTATAGAATGTGTTATGAACTGGCCAGTGAAAACCCTAGTCTTGATTTTCCACCAACTTGCAGTGGGCTTGGAATCCCAGGTGATGCCAATGATTAATGAGCTCCCTTGCTAATTGGAAGGTTGGAGGTCTGCGTTTGCCCAGAGGCATGTCAGAAGAAAAGCCTCATGATCCACTGCACCCACTGAAAACACTAGGAGCTCAGTTCTGTTCTGAGACACACACATATCTCTCTCTCACCTCATTTGGTTTGGCGTTTGCAGCATAGTGATGTCAGTATGACTTCTTAGTGCAAATGATCAGCAGTTCAAACCCACCAGCCGCTCCTCGGGTCACTGTGAGTCAGAATTGACTTGATAGCCCTTAACAACAACAAAAACAAGCTGTGTGTGATTCAGATGCTGGTCTTTCTGGGAGCTCTCCAGGGAGCAGCCTGCTGCCTTCAGTGACTGCTGTATATAATCTTTTAATGAAAACCAGAGGTCTGGCAACATATGCAGGGCACATTTGTCCTGCAGGCCAGGTGAGGAAGAATGGATGGACTTTGCAGTCAGCAGACCTGGGTTTTTATCCAGCCACAGTTGATGCATGACTTAGTCTCTCAGTTTGGTTTCATCATCTGTAAATTGAGGGCAATATCACTCATTTTGAAAGGGTGGAAATAATATGTGTAAAAGTTCCTAGTGTAAAAGTTCCTAGTGTTCTCAGCTAGGGGCAAACTGGTTCTCAGAACTTCCACAATGTGGGGCTGTCTAGTTAATCCACATTCCTCGTGCTGGCCATCAGGGAGGACAAGCTGGAATTGTCAGGCATGAGTTGCAGGTGCCGTGCACAGGAGGAATTTCTTCTAGAAAACCTCAACTCTGTTTTCAAGAGCTTTCGATTGATTAAATCAAGTCTGCACAAATTATTTAGATTAATGTCCCATACTTACAGTGAACTAATTATGTCAATTACAGATCTGATTCACAACAAAACACCTTCACAGAAAGACCTAGATTCGTATTTCAATACTTAGGGACTATAGTATAACTGAGTTGATACATAAGACTGACCATCACAGGCAGCAATTATTATTACTTAAAGCTCACTGTTTCTCCCTTGGAGTCCCTGACTGGTGTGAAGGTTGGCAATTTGAAACCACTCAGAGGCACTTGGGAAGACAGGCCTGGTGATCTGCTTCTGAAAGGTCAGAGCCTTGAAAACCTTACAGAGCAGTTCTACTCTATACACATGGGGTCACCAGGATTTGGAATTGACAAGATGGCAACTAAGAACAACATCTTCTTGACTCTACTTAAGCACCAACCCATCACAAGCTATTTCTGTTCCCATCACTGCTCCACAAAGATCTCTAACCACCTCCTCCTATGCAAATTCCATGAGTTCTAAGTCTTACCTTATGTAATACCTTCAGCATTCATGACTGACTTCCCCTGCCTTTCCTCCTGGTGTGCAGCTGTAGGATAAGCAGTGGAATGGTTTGCCACTCCTTGAAAACCCTATATAGACAGGGTTGCTATGAGTTGGAACCAACTGGACAACAACTGCCTGAAGTTTTGAGATGAATGAGCCAATGTCTCATTCATCTTATTGCTTCAGCATATATAATACAACTCAACACATAAAAACAACTCACTAAATGCTGATCAAATGAAAGAATTAGAAAATGAGTAATGCATTTCTCTTTTTCACTCCTGTTCACCTTCTCCCAACCCCTTCAATTTATAAATTCTTCCATTTCAGACTTTGGCATTTTATTTTTCCTTGAATTATATTCCTCATTAGAAGTCAAAGCAGAAAGATTACCCAACCATTCAAAGAATTGAGGTAAGAGCATTCCAGACAGAGGGAACAGGATGTGCAATGACTCTGAACAACTAAATATCTTGATGTGTTTCAGGAGATGAAAAAAAGGCCAGCATGATCCAAGCACTGTATAACCAAGGAACAGAATGCATGATAAGACAGCGTATCAGCTATGTTTTGCTGCAGTGAGAACTCCCAAATCTCACAACCAAAGTCTATTTCTTACCTGAGCCAACTTCTAGGATAACTCTCTTCTATGTGTTAGTCTAACACTTCAGGCCATTTCACCCTTATGGTATTACCATACCAATACTTTTTCTCACAAACACCACAAAATGGGGAGAATGAGTACTAAAAATAATGTGCTGGCTCTTCAATCACTTTTGTTCATATTTCCTGTCCAAAGTAAGTCACACAGTTGTGTCTTTGCTTCAGAGATGTATAAAAGTACAGTTCTCTTTGAGCATGAAAGGAGGAAATAAATGAAAACAGCAATAATAGCTAACGCGAGTAGGCAGAGAAGGGCCTTGTACGACGTAATACAATACTAGATTTCATTCTGTGTAATAAGTAGTCATTGGACAGGTTCACACAGGAGACTAAAATGATTTGATGTATATTTTAACCAGATTACTCTGATTGGATAAGGAGCTCTGGTAGCATAATGGTTATGAATTGGGCTGCGAACCGCAAGGTCAGCAGTTCGAAACTACCAGTTGCTCCACAGGAGACAGATGAGGCTTTCTGCTCCCATAAAGATTTACAGCCTTGGAAACCCTGTTCAGGGTCGCTATGGGTCAGAACCAACTCGATGGCACTTAACAACAACAACAACAACAACACTCTGATTGGATAATCAGTTGAGGGTCAAGTTAAGAGGGAATAGGAGGAAAGAACAACCACTCATTTGTCAGTTTGTCCTCTATTGTGGTGGCTTACATGTTGTTGTGATTCTGGAAGCTATGCCACTGGTATTTTAAATACCAGGAGGGTCGTCCATGGTAGACAGGTTTCAGATGCGCTTCCAGACTAAAACAGACCTGGAAGAAGGAGAGACATGTTACTTCCAAATATTTAGTCACTGAAAACCTTATGAATAGCAGTGGAACACTGTCAGATAGCATCAGAATACTGAATATTGAAACAGGATGAAGAATATCATAATACTGTCAGATATAGTGCCAGAAAATGAGCCCCTCAAGTTGGAAGGCACTCAAAATATGACTGGGTTAAGAGCTGCCTCCTCAAAGTGGAGTTGACCATGATGATGTGAATGGAGTAAAGCTTTCAGGACCTTCATTTGCTGACGGGATTCAACTAAAAATTAGGAGAAACAGCTGTAAATATCCATTAATAATCAGAACATGGACTATACAAAGTATGAATCTAGAAAAAATGGAAATTGTCAAAAATGAATGCATAAACATCAATATCCTAGGCATTAGTGAGCCGAAATGGACCGGTATTGGTCATTTTGAATTGGTCATCTGACAGCCACATGATTAACTATGCCAGAAATGACAAATAGAAGAGGAATGGCGTCGCATTCATCATCAAAAATAACATTTCAAGATCTGTCTTGAAGTACAACACTGTCTATGAAAGGTTAGTATCTATATATCTACAAATAAGACCACTATTATTCAAATTTATGCACCAACCACTAAAGCCAACGATGATGAAACTGAAAGAATTCTACCCACTTCATCAGTCTGAAATTGATCAAACATGCAGTCAAGATGTATTGATAATTACTGGCTATTGGAATGCAAAGATTGGCAATAAAGAGGAAGGATCAGTAGTTGGAAATATGGCCTTGGTGATAGATATGATGCTGGAGATTGAAAGACAGAATCTTGCAAGGCTAATGACTTCTTTGCAAATATCCTTTTTAAACAGCATAAAGATGGCTAAACATATGGTCCTCAGAAGAAATTATACCGAAATCAAATTAACTACATCTATGGAAAGAGACAGGGGGCAGGGGAAAGCTCCATATCATCAGTCAAAACAAGGCCAGAGGCAGACTCTGGAACAGGCCATCAATTGCTCATATGTAAGTTCAGGCTGAAGCTGAAGAAAATGAAAACAAGTCCACACTTGAACATATCCCACTGGAATTTAGAGATCATCTCAAGAAGAGATTTGATGCATCAGACACTAAAGACAGAAGACCAGAAGAGTTGTGGGATGACAGCAAGAACATCATACAGGAAGAAAACAAAAGGTCATTATGAAGTTAAGAAATAAAGAAAAGACCAAAAGAAAGAAGAGGCTCTGAAACTTGCTCTCCAGTGTAGAGATGCTAAAGCAAATAAAAGAAATGAGGAGGTAAAGAGCCGAATAGAAAATTTCAAATATTATAAGTCAAATATTATAATGAAATGTACAAAAACCTGGAGTCCCAAAACCAAAAGAGAAGAACATGCTCCCCTTTCTAAAGCTGAGGGAACTGAAGAAAAAAATCAAGCCTTGACTTGCAATATTGAAAGATTCTATGGACAAAAAATGGAATGATTCAATACACAAAATCACTGTACAAAATAGAAATGATCAATGTTCAACCATTTCAAGAGGTAACATATGATCAAGAGCCAATGATCTGGAGAACAAACAAGATGGTGGATTGGGTGGAAGTGCAGTGAGAAGTTCTGTCAGCAACACAGAATACTGGACTAACCAGGCTCAGGGGATGGTGCCAGAACTCTGAATCACATATAAAGGAATATTTAGAAAGTTGGAAGGCTTACAGCCAGTGGAAATTATAGCGGAAGCAAGAAATCCATTGCTTTCTAATACAAGGTGTTCAGCTGCTCCCTGAGCAGCCATCTTGGATGAGACCAAGTCGGGGAAAGATCAGAGCAGCCACGGACGCCTGACAGTACTGCGGAGATAAAGATGTGGACATTCTTTTTCTCGCATCTGTTCATTTGTCTCAGGAAAGCACTACAGAAATAATCAAATAAGATAGATACAGCATTGGAAATAATTCAAAACCTACAGAAAGAAGTCCAAAAGATTAATAGAATATCAGAAACAGACAATACATTGAAAGGACAAAGGAGTAGAATTAAAGAGATGGAAACCAGAACTAGTGAGCTAGAAGGTAAATCTCTCAATACCACTAAGATAGAAAAACAAGCAGAAAAAAGGATTAAAAAATCTGAGTAAAGTCTAAGATTCATGTTGGATAACATGAAGAGGAATAATTTAAGAATTATCGGCATTCCAGAACAGGAAGAATCACACAAGTCCACAGAAGAGATAGTTGAAGAACTTCTGGAAGAAAATTTCCCTAACATCCTGAAAAGCAAAAAGGTAAGCATCCAAGAAGCTCACAAACCCCAGGAATGATAGACCCTAAAAGAAAATCACCAAGACATATAATAATCAAGCTCTCCAAAATCAAAGATAAGGACAGATCCTGAAAGCTGCTAGGGAAAAGAAAAGTTTAACATACAAAGGCAAGCAAATCAGATTAAGCTTGTATTTCTCAACAGTGCCATGAGGCACTGGAGGCACTCACTCATCTATGCTAAGAAACTTGGAAGACAGCTGCCTGGCCAACTAATTGGAAGAGATCCATATTTGGGCCCATTCCAAAAGAGAGCTGACTCAACAAAATGCAGAAATCATTGGACAATATCATTAATATCGCATGCAAGTAAATTTTTGCTAAAGATAATACAAAAACGGCTGCAACTATACATTGGGAGAGAACTTCCAGAGGTTCAAGCAGGATTCAGAAGAGGACGTGTAATTAGGAATATCATTACTGACGTCAGATAGATCTTGGCTGAAAGTAGAGGATACCAGAAATATGTCTACATGTACTTTATTGACTACACAAAGGCTTTTGATTATGTGGACAAGCTATGAGCAACATTGCAGATAATGAATATTCCAGAATCCTTAATTGTGCTCATGAGGAACCTGTACATAGACCACGGAGTTTTTCAAGTAGAACAAGGGAACACTGGATGGTTTAAAATTAGGTAAGGTGTGTGCCAGGGTTGTATTCTTTCACTATACTTATTCAATCTGTATGATGAGCAAATAATCCAAGAAGCTGGATTATAGGAAGGAAAATGTGGCATCAGGATTAGAGGAAGTCTGATTAACAACCTGTGATATGGAGATGATAAAACTTTGCTTGCTGAAAGCAAAGAGGACTTAAAATCTTTACTGATGAAGATCAAAGACTACAGCCTCTGGTATAGGTTGCACGTCAGTGTAAAGAAAACAAAAATCTTCATCACTGTACCAATAAATAATATCCATATAATTTAAGAAAAGATTGACATTGTCAAAGACTTAATTTGCTCAGATCAACCAACATCATTCATGGAAGCAGCAGTCAAGAAATCAAATGACATATTGCATTAGGCAAATATGCTGCACAAGACCTCTCTAAAGTGTTCAACAACAAAGATGTCAGTTTGAGGATTAAGGTGTGCCTTACCCAAGTGATATGCATATGAAACTTGGACAATGAATAAAGACAACCATAGAAGAATTGATGCATTTGAGTTATGGTATTGTAGGAGGATATTAAAAGTACCGTGGACTTCCAAAAGAACAAACAAATCTGTGTTGGAAGAAGCACATCTAGAATGCTCCTTTGAAGTCAAGAAATCCAGACATCTTCTCATACTTCGGACAAATTATTAGGAGGGACCGGTCCTTGGAGAAGGACATCATGCTTGATAAAGTGGAGGGTCAGCAAAAAACAGGAAGACCCTCAACGAGGTGGATGGGCACAGTGGCAGCAGCAATGGTTTCAAGCATAGCAAGATTTTGAGGTTGCGGGATGGAGCAGTGTTTTGCTTTGTTGTGCGTAAGGTTGCTATGAGCTGGTAGCAACTCAACAGCACCTAACAGCCACAACAACTTTGCTAAATAGTAACTGGGATCTTAAAAGCTTATGAGCTGCCCTTTAAGGTACAGCTGTTGCTCCCTCTCTGATTAGAGAAAAGAGTAATGAAAATGGAAGATGCTTGGAAACAATTAGTTCAGTGGGCCACATGAACATCAATCTTTATGATCCTGAGACTGGAAGAAATAGATGGCACCTGGCACCCAGTACCAACTGTTCTGAAAGGAATCACAATAGAAGGTTCTGCATAGGGTGGGGGAAAATGTGGAACAGAACTCAAAATTATAGAAAAGACTAGGGTTCTGGGCCGATAGACTGGTAGAGCTCCAAGACTATAACCCTTGATTACTCTTCAGGTCTGGAAATGAATTCACCCTCCTGTCTCAATTTTTAGCCAAGCAATAGATAGATTTATAGAGGGAGTAGGAAGAACAACACTAGTGAGGTTTGTTGCTGTTGTTATGTGCCGTAGAGTCAGCTCCAACTCATAGCGACCCTGCTTAGGGTTTCCAAGGCTGTAAATCTTTACAGGAGCAGAAAGCCTCATCTTTCTCCTGTGGAACAGCTGGTAGTGTCAAACTGCTGACCCAGAAGTTAGCGTGTTTCATAACCACTACCATAAAATGGTCAACCATTTGAGGACAAATAGAAGCATTTATCCAAGGACCAAGTTCAGAAGGGTTGGAAAAGGAGGAATGGAAATGAGACAAAGGGAGGAAGTGGAATAAGTGATGTTACATTGAGGAGATTACGATCACTGAGATGGAATGAAACGTATGATTTCTTGAACGTAAAAGTGATGATCTGCTCTGTAAATCTACACTCAGCTAACAATACAAAGTTAGGGGGAAAACAATTTGCAACTCGGGAATCCTATGGAGCAGTTGTACTCTGTCCTATAGGGTCACTGAGTCAGAGTTCACTGGACAGTAAGGGGTTTGGCTTTTTGGTTTACTCTAGTATGAAGGAGTTCTGATGTGGCACTCAAACCCATGAGCCATTCCTTGGAAATCCTATAGAGGGCCAATATGAGCCAGAACCACCTCAATGGCACTTAACGACAGAGCATTTGAAAGAATACAGTTGGCACAGTGGTAGAAGCACTCAGTTGTGAAAGGAAACGTTGGCAGTTTGAATCTACCCATGGCTTCATGAGAGGAAAATGTAGCAATCCATTCCAGAAAGATAAACAGCCTTGGAAACCCTGTGGGGCAGTTCTATTACATCCTAAAAGGTCCCTATAAATAGAATTGACTCAACAGTATCATCTGTATTCCAGTATGAAGCAGCCCTCGCTGGTGCTGATGGCAAATGGTTTGTGCTTGTCTAAAAACTGAAATGTTCGCAATTTGGACCTACCCAGTGGTTCAGTGAAGAAAGGCGTGGAGACCTGCTTCTGCAAAAGATTGGAGCCAAGAAAACCCCACGGAGCAGTTCTACCTTGTAACACATGGGGTTGGCATGAGTCAGGATCAACTCAATGGCCGTGGGTTGGTCTTTGTTTTGTTTTGCTGGTGTTTACTCCAGTATGACTTCATGTTGTTGTTGTTAAGGGCCATCGAGTCGATTCCAACCCATAGCGACCCTGTATAGGGTTTCCAAGGAGCAGCTAGTGAGCTTGAACCACCGTCCTTGCAGTTCAAACGACTTTCTAGTCTGACGCATTAGCCCAAGCTCCACACCAGGACTCCATGGACCCTAATTATATCTGCAGAGACCGTATTTCCTAATAAGGTCATATTCACAGGGACTGAAGGTTAGGACATGAACATATCTCCTGGGGGACACAAACCAACCCATACTAGGTTGTCTTCCTTGCACCCTCGCTTCCCAGTTGTTTTACGCTGTCATTTTTCTGTGAGGCTTCTGTCCCACTCTAGTAAATATAGTGGCAGAACAGCCATCCATTTGAGGAATACTCCCTTATCAACCACCATCTTGAAAAGAAAGTGTCTTCAGTCTTCCCCTGCCTTGACTTTGAGGAAAAGAATCGGAGTTCACTTTCACGGAGAAGGAAAAACTTTTCTCCAAACTTCAAATTTCCCCCAAAGGCAGTCTTCTGCCAGCCTCATCTCACTGAGCAGATAGGACTCGGGTCTTATGTGGCAGAAAAGCGGCATCTGTGTCTCTGGGTTCAGGGCACATGGAGGGTTGTTAAAACACCAACTGCTGATTTCCACCTCCAGAGTTTCTATCAGTAAACAGGGGAAGGAGGAGGCAAGTTTTGCATTTTCAACAAGTTCTTAGGAATCCTGATGCTCGTGGTCTGAGAACCACACTTTGAGAACCCCTGTTCTTGAGAATATGGGTGATCTACAAAACTGGCAATTCTTAGAAGGCGGGGTCTTTTGTACCTTTTATTTTCAGTTATAAATTATAGACACCATTTGGGGAAGAGAGAAAAGATTCCATTGGTACTATGACTTACTTGTTCCAGAAGCGGAACCTTCACCCCCACTCCAACTCATGGCTATAAGAGATAGAGTGAAGCTGAGAGCAGAGCTAGGAGACGAGGTCACTATTCTCCATGTGCCTTAGCTGAGTGAGAAGACTCCCCTCCACCTTTCAAATCCACGGCTGCTATCGAGTCTCAGTGCCCCTGTAAGGACAGAGTAGAATTGCTTCTTAGTGTTTCCATGACTCAATCTTTACAGGAGCACATAGCGTCATTGTTCTCCCAAAGAGTGACTGGTGGGTTTGAACTGCCAACCTTAACCCACTAAGCCACCAGGAAGTTAAATCCTGCAGTGGTCTCTCTAGACAGATGGGGAAGAAGATCTTCTAGAAACTTAGCTGAACTGTTGATTGGATGAAAAGTTATACCAAAATGCCTAGCTGTTTTCTAAGTCCAGAACATCCTTTCTGTGCACTTGATTCCAGACAGAACATACAGGAAATACTGCAGCTTGTCCAGTGGCCTTCTCCTGCCATCTCTGGGGGTATTCAGGTTCCTCCAAGGGCTTTGCTCAAAGGTACCGGCTGTGTCAGCTGTGGCCCATTTAAGCCTGCGTAATAAAAGGGGTCCTGGTGTGGCGCTGTGGTTTAATGCGCCAGACTGCAGAGCCGTTTGAACTGCAAGGTTGGCAGTTCAAGCTCACCAGCTACTCCTATATAGGGTCGCTATGGGTAGGAACTGGCTCGATAGCCCTTAACAACAACAGTGAAAGGACTTGTTCCATAGTCCCCGGAATTCCAGCTTTGTTAGTGTCTGTGTGGAAGGAGGCGTGGCAATGGGGCAGGCTGGGGAGTTGGTGGAGGTCCAACCTCTCCCTTCTCTAGGAAGCTAGAGTAAAATTCTCCCTTCTAATGGAGTCCTGGTGTGGCGCTGTGGATTAATGAGCCAGACTGCAAAGCCATCTGAACTGCAAGGTTGGTGGTTCAAGCTCACCAGTCACTCCTTGGAAACCCTATATAGGGTCGCTATGGGTCAGAACCGACTCAACAGCACTTAACAACAACAACATCAATATCTCTTGCATCAACTATCAACACTCATGGAAGCAGCAGTCAAGTCAATAAGTGCAGCCAGAGTGCTCCTTGGAGGCCAAGATGGCCACATTTCGTCTCTCATACTTCAGACATATTGTCAGGATAGACCAGTCGCTGGAAAGGGATATCATGTTTGGTAAGGTGGAGGGTCAGAGAAAAAGAGGAAGACCCCCTCAGAGAGACGGATTGGCAAAGTGGCAGCATCCGTGGACTCAAGCATGGCAACAGTAGTGAGGTTGGCCCAGGATCAGGCAGTGTTTCATTCTGCTGTGCATAAGGTCGCAATGAGTTGGTACTGACTCGATGGCAAATAACAACAACAACAACAACAACAATGTTACACACGCCCCCATACATGCACCAATGACCAGGGGCTTCCAGAGAGCGACTTGTATCACTGTCACTACATCATACTTTGTATCTAGTCCCTTTTTTGATCTTTCATACTACTCTAGAAAATAAATATTTTTTTTACTTGGTTTTAGTAAGCTTTGAGAGAGGCAACTGAAATTTTTTGAGCTTGTGGAAAAATGATAAAAATAGTCTGCAACTGTACCCCCAGTCTCAGGTCCTTCTGGACTCTTTCTGCTCAGTGACCAGGTTTTAAAAAAATCTCTGCATTGCAACTTGCAAGTGGGCTATCTCATATTTAAGACAAGTCATTCTAAGAAGGTTATGAGGAAACATTCTGGGGTGATGAAAATGATCTAAAACTAGATTGCAGTGATGGCTGCATAAAGTTACCGAACTTCACAAATTTACCAAAAAATAACAACAGTTCTCTCCAGTCCAGAAAGATGATACACCCACATGTATGATTGATCCTTCTTCCCTTTTATTTTTCACTGATGAATCCACCACTCAGCTATGTATGAATCTACTCCTTGAATTCCCCAAATCCAAAACCATGGTGGAGGCTTGGTAGCATACCAACCCCCAAGCCATGGTTGAGAAATCCAAAAAGGCTGATTGTGGTCAACACTGGCTCTGTTAGCCTAAATGCCAAGTGTTTTAACAGTGAGCCTGGCCTCACCCTGGAAATCATTATCAGCTGTAGAGCTGGGTTCCTAAAATATTCACCCACGACAGAAGCTGTTCCCCTGCATAAGAAATGAAGGCATCTCCTGGCCAGAAGAGCCCTATCCCCGAAAAAACCTGCTCTCACCCTGCCCCAAGCATGGATGACTGCCTTACCAGTCTCTGATTCCTCCTAACACTTTCTCACCCTACACCAGAGTCTTGCTCTTCTCACAAGGTGCTGCCCACAGTAAGTGTGGCTAGATGTGGTTGGAAACCATGGGGGAGACTGAGAACCATGGGGGAGATTGCTCCCCAATCTTTGTCTCACCTCTTTTGAGCTATACCACAAGAAAGATGAGCAGCCAACCACCATCACTAGTCCCCAAAAGGAGTGTGCACTGGCAAATTGAGCAAGACATCACATGAGCTCTGAAGTCTCCTTTCGTCCCTCTAGTCTTGGGCTCAAGTTGAATCCTCGTGTAGTGCTGTAGGATCAGGGCTGAACTGCTAACCACAAGGTTTCTGGTTCAACCTCACCAGGCACTCCTTGGAAATCTTATACAGGGATACTGTGAGTCATAACTGACTCCACGGCACTTAACAATAACAGTCTTGGGCTTGGACCTAGGCTGGTCAGTTAGCTTCCTTAGCCCTGTCCTCATCATCTAAGACAGTGGTTCTCCACCCTGACTGCACAAGCAAATCATGAAGGGACCTTGAAAACAACCAATTAAATCACAATCTGCAGAATGGGGCTCAAGATCTAGTATTCTAGAGTTTTTCTTTTGGCTGTTATAAAGTATATATGCACCAATCTTAAGTGTACAACTCCAAGATTTATTTTCATATACAAGGGTACGTGAAAAATGATTGTGTCTAGGGTCCCAGTTCATCCATGCACACGTTTATTCTAAACAAAATATGTTTAAACCTGTCTCTGCAATCAGTGGCTGGCTACACACAAGTTCTCTCAGTAAAGACTTGTCTTAGTCTCATTTGTTGTTGTTAATAAGTGCTGTGGAGTTTGCTCTGACTCCTAGCCACCCTGTATAGGGTTTTTGAGGCTTTAAATCTTCATGGGAGCAGAAAGGTTCATCTTACTCCCGTGGAGCAGATGGAGGACTCGAACCCAGACCTTGTGGCTTACAGTCCAGTCAGTGCGTATCGTATGGAGGCTTTAGTGTGTGTGTGTGTGTGTGGGGGGGGCAGGTAGGAGGAAGATGCTTTTTTTTTAAGTATTATGTGAAGACCAACTAGCTTAAAAAGCTTATTTTCCCATCAGTCTTTTAAAGCAAGATAGAAGCTAATGAAGATTTTATGGAATGAATCTGTGGACAAGTCTTGGATTTATCAGTATGATCAAAGGAGCAAGGTCCAATCAAAACAGTGGCTTCTGAGGGGATCTGCTGGTCTATTTAAATTCAAGGCAGAGAAGTCAGCTCATATTATGACAGCTGCTTTCTCAGATTCCAAAGGGGTCATTTTGATAGATCTTCTGGAAAGACACAGAACGATCAGGAGGTCTTATCATGAAGAAGTTTCCAGAAAATGGAAGATGGCACTGGTGAGAAACAGGCCAGGGGGGGAAAAAAAAATTTTCCCCCCATTATGACAATGCGCCTGTTCATTCTTTGAGGGTAGCAAGGGCTGTCCTCTGAGAATTTCTTTGGGAGAAATCACCCCATTCACCCACAGCCCAGAGCTTGCTCCGCAGTCTTTTTGTTTCCCCAACTCCAAGAACACTGAAAAGGAACTTTGAGGGGGTACACAATGGAGTTTTGACATGGTGTCAATTGAAGAGCACAGAATTCTTTAGGGGAGGAGCTAGAGCACCACCTTCAGAAGTGGATAGAATTAGATGGAGGCTATACTGAGAAACAATAGTTTCATATGTAGATGTTTTTGTTTAATAAAATTACTATACGTTTATAACAATACTTTTTGACTTACCTTTGTATATACCAGGTGACTCCGTTCAGATGAACATTTCCAGTATTCTAGAAGCATCCCTTAACCTTCCGAGGAACTTACTGCAATTATTTCTTCTATTCTTCTGTTTTCATTTGTTGACAGTATAAATACTAGTACCATATTTTCATATATGGACGTTCGCTTTGATTTCTCCGCGTTAGTCCCCACGTCTCTCGATGCGTTGGTCTGAAGCATTGGCATTGTTTTCATTGGTAGGTTTGAAAGCTCCCAGGTGCTTCGACTGTTCAGTTAGCACCAAGACCCTCTAACTTCAGCCACGCTGATTGCAGAGGGGAGGTAGACACAGCATGCATTGCCCATAGGTGTCTCTGTGGCCGGACACAGCACAATCGGAATCTTCATGCCTCATCTTCTTTGGGTTCCGTTCTTATTCTACCCGACTTTCCAAGGAGGTGGGACAGGGGTGAGTGGAGAGTTACATGTGGAAGCCTCCCCGTGCTCATTTTATCATGCTGTCTCTATCTTTGGAACAATGAGGAAGTGATCTAAATGACCCTCCAGTAAAGAAAGTTGGACAAAAATCTCTTTTTTCTCCTACCAATGTGCAGGTCCCCACAGGAAGTCTTGCGAACAGCCCCAAGGCGCCCCCTTTTGGTCAGTAAAGGAAGAGTAGGAGGGAAAACCTGGAACTGTCTCATTAGGGCCAACCTGCCCATCCTCCTTACCATATGTGAATGAGGAGCTTACCTGTTGGAGATGTATCTAATTTCACGATTATTCTTGAGATGAACTAGAGACTTTAAGAAGCTGGTTAATGCGCTGGACTGCAAAGTTGGTTTGAACCACAAGGTCGGCAGTTCAAGCTCACTAGTTGCTCCTCAGAAACCCTATACAGGGTCCCTATGAGTCAGAACTGACTCAACAGCACTTAACAACCATGACCATGAGGAAGTCTTCAGGGCAAAAGCCTGCAGCAGTTTGGCCCTGAAGTTTCTTAAAAACCTCTCTTGGTATTTAGACACAAATGAGAGGGTGGGGAAAGAGCTATCTTCAGGGTGACTTTAAAACCCTGGGAATCCCTGGGTGGTGAGAATGCATAGCTATTAACCGAAAAGTAGGAGGTTTGAATCTGGGAGCAAGGCCTGACCATCCATTTTTGGAAAGTCAGCCATTGGAAACTCAGTGGAGTGCAGTTCTAGTCTGACACACACGGGGTCGCCATCGGTCAGGATCAGCATGCAACTGGTTTAAGACTCCTAGAAAATCTCAGAGTAGTTGGGGTTGCCAAGGTGATCCTAGCAGATCTCCTGTAGTCTGTCTGTTGTTGTGTGTCCTTGAGTCAGTTCCAACTCATAACGACCATGCATAGGGTTTCTGAGGAGCGGCTGGTGAGTTTGAACTGCTAACCTTGAGGTTAGCTAACCTTGATTACAATGTTGTTATTGTTGTAGTGTGCTGTTGAGTGACCCTATATAGGGTTTCTGAGAGTGTTTAGTGGGTTTGAACAGCTGGTCTTGAAGTTATCGGTCTAGTAGCTAACTGACAGCTCCTCACCAGGGCTCCCACAAGGTCACTCAACAGCACACAACAACAACAACAACAACAATGTAATCCAAACAAATCTCCTATGGTCTAGCTCAGGGGTTCTAGAGTCAACAAAGCCTCAGCTGAAGAGGGAGGAAGGAAGGAAAGGCGCAGGGGAGAGGGAGGGAGAGAATGAAGAGGGGAAGGGAGAGGAAGACTATAGAGGGAAGGTGAGAATGTAGAGAGGGAAGCATGAATGTAGAGGAACAGGGAGAAGGGAAATGTAGGGGAGGATGGGGGGAACGAAGAGGGGGAAAGAAAGGGAAGAAATGCCACCCCCTTAAACTTCTTGGGAAGGTCCCAGAGCACCCTCTCCTTTGCTACAATAGCCCTGGGCTTAATTTTGTGAAGCTGGATTAAGTCCTAAGGGCATTTGCTTGCTGTCTACCAGCTGAGTGATTGGAGTTCAGAAAGGAGTAAACAGACTGTATACAGAAAGAACAGACTTTTCCCAGGTACTGAGTGTCTCCCCTACCAGACTGAAGGTGGGAGAAGATACTGTTAGGATGATGCGATTCAGCTGTGGATGTTAGCAGAGGTCATTATAACTTGCCTAATAAACCTCGTAACTGCGGATGGTCTCTGAGTTCTGTGTGGTCATTGAAACAGATTATGAAGCTCAACTGAGTTGTAGAGGGATTGTGGGAGAAACGGTGGGGGCTTTATTTTTGCAGTATGGTACACAACAACAACAAGCCCAAACCCATTGAATTCTGACTCCTGGTGAGTCTATAGGACAGAAGAACTGCCCCATAACGTTTCAAAGGCTACAAATGGTTTTGGAAACAGACCACTGCATCTTTCTCCTGCAGAGCAGCTGACCGCACCCACTCAAGAATCTTACTGCTAAGCACTTAACCACAGCACCACCAGGGGTGGCCTTTAACAATGGGCCATAATTGGAAACAGCATGGAGGTACCTACCTCCTCGTGATAACTTTCTCTTAAATGGACGAGAAGTGCCATGTTTGACCTACAGATACGATCGTGCACGTGGTTTTCTTTTCCATGTTTTTGGAGTAATCACATATTGATCCCAATTGAGTCCAGTCTCTGGTGAAGTGTGGGCAATGTGCTTCTGACTGAGACTCAGGGAAGGTGCTTGTGGCTATGTTGAGAAAGTACCAGGTAAACTGCTAACCTTGTGGTTTGCAGTCCAGCGCTGTTTCCGAGGAGCTGGTGGTGAGTTTGAACCATATCCTGCAGCACCACACCAGAACTCCAGGATGGAAGCTAGTAAAAAGCTAGTTGTTGTTCAGCGCCTGTATAGCGTTTCCAAGGACCGGCTGGTGGGTTTAAACCAGCGGGGCCTTGCAGTTAACAAGTGTTTAGCCTACAGTGCCACTTTTACTTTAGAGAACAATGCCACCTAGTGGTAATGTTTCATAATTGCAGGCAACATGAGCATTTAAAACTGAACGGAAAACACTGAAAATAGTGTTATTCCCTATTATAAACAAAGATGCTTCTATAGCTCTTATGTGTATCTTGGGAGGCTCTTTCTAATTTTCTCCTTGAGACTCTCAGCACCTTTAGATAATTCACTGATAAATTCTGGGATCTTTTTGGCTTTTACCAATCATGTTATCAGCCCCTCCTTGGAAACCCTAAACTGGGTTGCTGTGAGTCTAACCGACTCGACACCACTTAACAACAACAATCATCTAGTCGTGTGGGTGTCAAGCTCACATAGAAGAATATCACAATTATATCAATTCTATATACGAGGAAAAATGAAAAACATCCTAGAATCGTATGAATTATCACAGGGAGACCCTATCTAAAAGACCTAGAGACATGGGGCAGAAGCATTATTTGACCTTGAAGAAGCAGTATTCTCAGTCTCTCAGTGCTAAGTGAGAGCTAAAAATACTTCCCCAGTTCTAGTTAGAACCATCTTGTTTTTTATTTGTTCTTTTGTGGTCTATCCTTCCTGGGGTTCGTTGAATTTCTTGAATGCTTATCTTTTCATTTTTCAGGATGTTAGGGAAATTTTCTTCCAGAAGCTCTTCAACTATGTCCTCTGTGGACTTGTGTGATTATTCCTGTTATAGAATGCCAATAATTCTTGTTATTCCTCTTCATGTTGCCCAACATGAATCTTAGACTTTCTACAGATTGTTTTAAATCTTTTTTGTCTGCTTGCTCTTCTATCTTAGGTGTATTGAAACATTTGTCTTCCAACTCACTAGTTCTGGTGTCCATCTTTTCAGTTCTACTCCTTTGCCGTTTCAGTGTATTGTCCATTTCTGATATTCTATTATTAGTTGTTTGGACCGCCTTGCAGGTTTTGAATTGTTTCCAATATTTGTTCTTATATGCACAAGAGTCCTGGTGTGGTGCTGTGGGTTAATGTGCCAGACTACAAAGCCATTTGAACTGCAAGGTCGGTGGTTCAAGCTCATCAGCTACTCCTCGGAAACCCTATACAGGGTCACTATGGGTCGGAACCGACTCGATGGCACTTAACAAGAACAACATATGCACAACTAGGCTCTACTATTTCACATATTTGGTCTTCCTGCCATCTCTTCCTCATCTTCCTTTGTCACAGACCCTGGCAGCTGGCCGTATAATGTTACTTCAATGAAATAATAATAAACCCAGGAGGTAGTGATCTCATGAAGCAACTGGAAGCTACGATTCTACAATCTGGATTCTTCCACCAACTAGCCATCTGTTGCCACCAAAAGTTTCCCAAGGAGACAGTTGAATGAAATGTACATTTTGCTTTCTAGGACTAATTATGATGATCATGAGAAATGGTCAGGTTTCTGAGTTCCTAGTGGCTACCAGCTGTGACTGGGTCACAAGAACGATTTATTAATTTGGGCTTTAGCACCACACCTGTATGTCAACCTCTGTGCCTTCTACTTGCAGTAGTCTATGTTCTCTGCCAATTATTAATGATGAAGTTTGTGAGACATTTGTTGAACCACTTGTTTTGAAAGCATCATTGTAGGAGTATTTATTTACACCATGGAAATTGCCAGAAATAATCTGGTGGCATTTTTGACCAGTGCCTGTTTCAGCTCTTTCTCCGTGTGCTCCCAGTATAGGTTTAAGCATGCCTCTAACACCCCCTGAGAGCTTGTTCATCCCTTAGTTAACCCAAAAGGCTTGATAGCTGGGACTGCTGTCAGCCAGAGACAGACTGGTTTCCTAGAGGCAGGATTGCTGAGAAGTATCAGAGAAACAACACCGGCAGCGTTGCAAAGCTCCTCCCTCAGTTGTCAACATTGTTCTCGGTCCTCTGGTCCTCTTTTCTGGGGGACACTGAGATGGGCTTTGTCAGCCCCTCAAGGTCTTTCACTAATTGCACTTTGAAGTTGCTCCCGGGAAGTCTTTGGAATAGATGAGGATATGAAGGCTTAACCTGGTAATTCTCCACAATGGCTGGAACACTTGGACGCTGTTCAACAGTACCCATGTTCTTACCCAAAGAAATTTAGACCAAAGAAATCAGAGGGTCTGGGGATGAAGTCCAAGCATCAGTATTGTGTTTTATTTTTTTTCCTGAACTACCCACAGGTGATTCTAATGTGCAAGGCAGCCAGGGTTAGGAACTACTGCATTGGATCCTGATACTCAGGTACTCTGTGCTTTCTGCATTGTTGAGTCACCTAGGAAGAGGCTCAGGTGTCGTCCCTCATCCCAGTCCAAGTTAATCTAAATTTTAACGCTCTCCAGGTGATTCTAACGTGGAGTCAGAATTGAGAATTGCTGCTCTGCAGTCCAGGTATGGCGCTGTAGGATCAGCACTGGACTGTTAACCTCAAGGTTCAAACACCTCAGACACTCTTGGGAAACCCTATATAGGGTCGTTATGAGTCAGAACTGACTAGATGGTATGAACAAGCTCTAGACCAAATAAAAATTACTCTAGTTTTAAATTTCATTTCAAATGATAAAATGTGAATTGGATAATAACATACTAATGTTATTGATGCTTCATTTTACTATGACACCATACAGTAACAATTTATCTCAACGAGTAAATAAATCCCTTGATCTCACCCTGAAATTAAACTCTGAACATATATAGTTATCATTGTCTCATTCTCACTTTCTTCCTAACCTGTTTAGTCTTATCCAGAAGGACTTCATTCAAGAGTCTGGAGTCCAAATTCAGCTTTACCAAGACTCACAAAAAGGTGAACTGATGTGCTGGGCAATTTAAAACAAAGAAAACCCCCAACAAATATTCAAAGCACTGCAGAACCACAGTGACTATATCTGCAGCTTTATGATGAATAGGAACAAGAAGAAAGACTTGTTGATCTACTTTTGAAAACCCAGCCATTGAAAATGTTATGGCGTACAGCTCAACTCTGACACACTTGGAGCTCCCATGAGTCAGAATTGATCTGATGGCAAGTAATTGGTGGGTTCCAGGTGATGCTGATGCCGCACAAGTTTGAGAAACAAGATTTCCAGAGCCATGTTGCTGTTACAAGCTGTCACAGATTGAATTGTGTCTCCCACAAATGTGTCTACTTAGCTGGGCCATGGTTCTCAGTGGATTGAGAGTTATGTAATGATGTAATTTGCCAGTTATGTAATGATCGAAATCCCCCATGATTTGATCTGATGCGATCAGCCAATCAGTTTTGATAGGATTAGGGTGGGATGCACTACCTTAATTCAGGTCAGTCCTGATTCAATGTCAGGGGAGTTTTCAGGGTGATGGTCTGTACCACCTTGTATTTTACAAGAGGTGAAAGCAGACAGAAGTGAGCAGCGGTGAGACCCAACTACCACCAAGACAGAAGAGCCAGGAACAGCACACATCCTTTGGGTCCTTGCACTGAAAACCCTCCTAGATTCAGGGGTAGACTGATGCCAACACACCTGGAGATCTCTAAGGAGTGCTCTACCCATAGATGTTAAAAGAAGACCAGGGACATTCTCCCAGGGCCAACAGAGAGACTTCCCCGAGAGCTGGCACCCTGAATTTGAACTTCTACCTCTTAAACTGTGACAGGATACGTTTGTTGGAGCTATCCACTTGTAGTATTTTTGTTATGTTGTTATTAAATGCTGCCAAGTCGGTTCCAACTGTATAGGGTTTCCAAGGAGTGACTGGTGGGTTTGAACCGCAACCTTGCAGTTCAAACTAACTTTGCGGTCCAATACTGTATCCTACAGTGCCACACCAGGAGTCCATTTTCTAGTATAACAACACTAGATAACTAAGACACGAGCTGAAGACCACAGAGACAGTTTTATGCATATAAATAGGTGGGCAGAGTTAAACCAAACAAGGGAAAGAGAGACTGGTAATTTTCCTTTAGATACAAGAAATCAGTTTCCATTTGTGAATCTGAAACTGTTTTTGCACCTTCTCTCATTAAAGCTAACTGCAAAACATGGAGATCAGTACATTTTGGAAACGACAAGAAAATTTACACCAGGCATTGTTCTTTTTCAGAGAGAAAACACCTGGACACTTGAGCAACCAATACTGCCAACGTTGAGAAACGCCACTGTGGTGGCTCCGGATACTTCCTGAGGCCCCTTCCCTTCCTTTAATGTTGTCTTGAATATTTAAAACATTTTGAAATCTCTTTCTCAAGTGTTCTTAGTAATTGTGTGTATGTTGGCTAAAGGGATATGGTCACAACCCTTGTGTGGACCAGAACCTCCATAATTAAAATGTGACTTGGAGGTCCACAACCACAGCCTCTTTGCCACTGAATTAAAACAAGGGAAATGAGGCTGACGTAGTAGGCAAAGGCCTCTGTCTCCTTTCCCACCGTTGCTCCACAGCATTTAGGGAATGCCTGCATACTCACACTGACCATTGGGTGTTCATGCTTCATTGGTGGGAAATCTCACTGTGGAAAAGCCTCCTTAGATAAGCAACTGGCTGAGCTTCTAAACCTGTGCAGCATGAATTTAACTTTTATCCTGCGGGTCCCAGATTCCATGTCCATACCCCTCCTGTCCTTCAATCTCCCATATCACAGCCTTTGTTCCCAGAAGCCCCACCCACCTCATTCAGGCCCTGTGTACCATAGCTCCTCTGGCTATGCCTATCACCTCCAGATGTCAGTAGTGATGGGTGGAAAGAATCCATAGTCCATCACTGCCCTTGGTTCCAGCAGTCACCATAAGGGCACCAGAACATCTTTTATTCCTTTCAATCTGAGGTTTTGGGCTTCTTTGGTACTTCCTTCCCCTGGATTCTTATTCTGGTTCCTTTACGTCTCATCGTTGGTTTTTTTTTTTTTTTGGGGGGGGAGTCGGTGGTCGGTGGTGGTGTACATCTTTATCGTGGAGTCCTAGTGTGGTGCTGTGGGTTAAGGCACCAGACTCTAAAGCCACCGCAACTGCAAGGTAGGCAGTTTAAGTTCACCAGCTACTCCTTGGAAACCCCTATACAGGGTCGCTGTGGGTCGGAATTGACTCGACGGCATTTACCAACGTATCTTTATCGTGGTCATTTATATAAAACCTATTTCAATTATACAATTTAATAATTTTTTAGCTATTTTTACAGTGAACTGTCGCCATAATTTAATGTGAGCACATTTTTCATCATCCCATTTGAAGTCACTTTAGGTTCCTCTTTGGTCATAAAGACATGTGGACCATCTTTCACCATCTCCTAGGAGAGAAAATTTCCCAAAGAAGAATCCAGAAGGAGTACATTGAAAGTAAGAAAGTTCTTTGCAGCCAGCACCCTTCAAAAACCCCACTCCGTCCCTAGACGGAATGTGAATGTAAAGGGAGGCTGTCAGACTTGGCCTTGCAACCCTCCAGGGGAGTCTAGCCTGGGGAGGGGTGGGAATCTTACCTGATGCTTAGGTACATAAATAGGTCCACTGGAACTTACAGGTGTAGCTGTGAATGTGCATTTCTGTGGAAAGAACTGTTAAAAGCAAGGCCTCGAGTCAGAGTCCCCAGCTTGAAATCCACAGCTGCCACTTTCAAACGTGTGACACAGAACAAGAGATTTGATGTTCTAGAGCCTTGGTCTCCTCACATGGAAAATAGAAATAAAAATCACACACCAGGTGTTGTGCAGAACACAAACCATGTTCATGAAAAGCATTTTCCAAGGGGCTGGAATGTTGCTAGTGGTGCATAAATGTTAATTATTACTACAGTGCAATCAGATTTTCAAAGGAGCCCATGAGTCAAACCCAGAATTCTCATTGCATACAGGTTAGAAGTCATCACCCATGATGGAGTATGGCAGAGGGGAGGGGGCAGACACACAGAACAGGAGGATATGGTTAGGAGAAAAGAATGGAAAAGTCACATCGATGGGGAGAGATAACAAGACAGCAAGCAGAGGAGCCTGTTGGGAGAGAACCCAGTTGGCCTTGAGTTCACTCTAATCTATGTGGTCCTCACTCAAGGACTCCAGCTTGAACAAGGGGTTGAGATATGGGATCAAGGCAGCTGGAATGTGAAGAGAGGGCAACAAAGTAGAAGGGGAAAGCAGAAGAAAACTAGGGGCGGAAACTTCCCAATTAACCAGTGGTCTCAGTATGCACTTTGAAAACGGACATGCTTGCTCTGTTCTCCACAGAAGAGTCAAATACAGGTGTTGGGAATTTCGTGCGTAAGAGGCTTGAGTTTCCCCAGCTGTTTTACCCCACCCACTATCACGGTGAGTTTTGAATCCACCTCTTCAGCAAAACATATCATTTCTTTGGGTCCTATGGAAGGAAGGCTTCTGGAGTCTAGCCCAGGCAGTTGAAAACAAGGTTGCAAAAGGAGTTTGGGGGACTGTCTGTCACAGTGGTGTCCCATACAGGAAGCAGATGCTGCGACACAGAAGTCAAGGACATGGACACTGCCCTCCCCCCCACCCCCAGCCAAACAAGTAGTCAATCATTTATAAAAACACAACACACATTGGGTTTTAATGAGAAAATAATTGTATACTTGCATTGAATGCCTCACAATCACTATAAAACTGAAGCAAGATAATAACATTTAAGTGGTTAACATACACGGGAAAGCCAGATACAGAGTATGATTTTCCAACACAGTATTGCTGCTTTTTCCCCTCCTCCAAAAAATAAAAATAAAAAATCTCTTTCTATATCTATAGATATATATGTATAATTTGGGTAAAGAGCGACACAAAACCAAAATTGGCAGCTCACTCAATGTTTAAAATCCAGGAAATTGATTGTGTAACTAAAAACTGAATATATTCACCATCTCCAACACATAGGCTATTTTATTTCCCAATACATAGTTGAATTAAATCGATCATTCATGGGAAAAATGTAATTATATGTCTTCGGAGACAAAAGTCAACACTGTTTTAATGTGCAGTTATGTTTTATATAGATATGTGTGTCTATGTATATATATGTGGACATTGACCTATATACTGCTTATATATTGTTGCCTGGGGTGGGCAGCATGCAGGAGTAGAAAGAGGCAGGGAAATTGCATTGCGTCAACCAAGGAGAACACAGCCCAGCCTCCTGCCACTGACAGACCCTGTTTCCACAATTTCTGGATGAGAAGCCAAGGCATGTCAGTAGTTAATCAGTTCCGGAAGAAAGTGACATTTATAAACAGTGCAGAATGGTATAGTTTCAGGAAAGCTTTTGACATCTACAAAATCTAAACATTTTTTATAGTTGAGATGAACAAGCTTGCGTGCTATCAGGAGTGGGGATGAACATCAGAGGAAAAGTTTTGCCCAAGTCTCTGACTTCCTCTAGGCTCTGTTCCATTTTCAGGAAGATTTAGGGGTCCATTTGGGATGCCAGAGCCTAGCACTGTGCTTTGTACAAAGTGGTGGCCAGATGTTTCTTGAAGGAGTAAAAAACTCAAGAGCACAGAGAAAACCAGGTCCTTCCTAGAGAACTGTAGTTTACATTTTGATAGGATTATAATGGGATGATTGGTAAAATAGGGCAAGGAAATCAACAGCAGTCATCCGGAAGGCAGAGGAGAATGAGGGTAAGTCATGTTCCCCTTGTGAAAAATCAGGAAATTAGCCCATATCATTTCTATGGCCTCTACCAGATCCTGGAGCCCAGAAAACATGGAACACTTTCTATTCTTTGTGTATCTCATAGAACTAGCCTGCTCTCCAGTCTGCCTAACTGCCCGCTCTGCCCTTGGGAACTGATGCTGCTGCCTCACCCAACTGCCTGCCTTGGGAACATCCCCTTGGCGCTGTTCTCAGTCCAAGCCTCTTGGACCGCTGGCTGGAGTTCCTCAGGCAAAGATGATCCTTTGGCCTGCGTATTCCCATTTCACCTTCCTGGACTTCTAGTCTAATACAGATCTCATTTCCATGGAACTAAGTGTCCCCACACCACGTCTCCCATTAGACATTCAATTCCTTACTGTGGGGTCTTATTTGGTTTGTGTTCTCCACAGCTAGCACATTTTGTTGAATTTCATTCAGAGTACTCAAAAATGAACCACACAAAGAGGGTGCTAGCTGGCCACATGCTGTTCTTGGTTACCATTTGTAAATTCCCTTCATAGTTTGAAAGGACTTTCATAAGCTATTAGACAGTTCCATTCTTACTATGTGCCCACCATTTGCCTGTGAATAAACTTTCCTCCAAAGTAAGCACATGTCTAACAAAAGAAGCAAAAATAATGTGCATAACACTACATACAAATTTGGAAGAACTGCTACTTATCAGAGTAACATATTAGAGCTTATGACAAACTAGTATGGAAATAAAATGGAATTTTCGTGAGGTCTGATTCAATTATTGCTTTTTGAAAAACCACAGTTTTAAAGCAAAGGAACAAAAAAAAAAAAGGAGGAGTATGTGTGTGTGTCTGGTGAGTTTTTTTTCTCAAGGCCAGAACTGAAAAATTTTCTCATTCAGAAATTTCAGGTACCCAATTATTGAATACCCTTATCATATTGCTTTGAATGACAGAAAGTATAAAGCTGGCATCCTCTAGAGCATACTAAGCATGAATACAAAGCATGAGAATAAATATGACATTTTCCTAAGTGTCAAGTTATAAAACTGCTCAAAACTTTGCTGCAATTGTGACTCATGCAAATTCAATTTAATATGACAAATACTGCATCAACTCGGTGCCTTTATACTCCTTTTCATAAAAAAGAAATTCTCACTCATTCCTCAAGCTGGCAAACAGCTTTGGAGGAAATAACTGTACACCCATATCCCATGATCACTTTGGAATTTTAATTGTCACACACTCCCATTCGTGAACATACATACTTTATGGAAACACACAAAGGTGCACACGCGTGCATGTATACACACACACCATCTTTAGGATTTGTAGCTGATTCCAAGCCTGCATTCAGATTTCTATTCTATACTTTCCTCTATCATCCTGAAAAACACTGCTCAGTAAAAACAATCTCATGCTTCCTTGATTTCCCAATCTTCTTCCCTTCTTCTCACTCTACCTTTGTGGCCTTTGTCTAAAATTTCGTTTCTGATTGCTTCAAAATCACCCATCATTCTTCCTACTTCCTCTAAGGCCCACTTGATTATATAAAATATAATTATAAATACTTTTTTTATGTCTTGTCATCTATCCCTCTAAGGCAGAGTTCACCCCCCCTTTTTTTTTCAATTATTGCCACTCTAAAAATAGCCCTACCATTTTGAACCAAGCTATTCAATGAGTACAGATTTTATACATGTATATATTCCCCCATCCCATCATAAAAATAGTTGTTACCCACTAAATACAGTTTTTGTAGAATGAAATGTAAGTATGAAAATGTGTTCTCATAAATGGCAGATCAGTCGCTACAAGAAGCAGACAAAAATCCTAAAGCTAAAACATTCCATTTGGTTTGGCTTTCTCCCCCTTTGTCAACGTCCCAACATAGAACAGATTGTGTTTACAACATGAAGAAATATTGTCTTAAAAATATGGATTTTATGTATTGTAATCATTAATTGGTCTCAATTAAAACAATTAAATGTAAGAGAAATGGAATCATAACCACCTCTCCTAGGTAAATATGGGAAGAAACAGCATTCATTTTAGGGCTGTTGGAATAAACAGCGTTAACCCAACATCTCTGATGCTGCAAGTGGACGGTGGGAAACAGGAGCAGACAATGGCCTGAATCTTCTTGTTTTGTGCTGTCGAGTCGGTTCCAACTCACAGCAACCCTCTCTAGGGTTTCTGAGAGCAGCTGGTAGGTTTAAATAGTGACCTTTCGGTTACCAGTCCAGTGCTTAGTCTACTGTGCCTACTGCTTCCTACATGGCCTTATTACCACTACTTGTTTTTTCCCACCACCCAGTGAGGCTGGTCTCAGTTCTACCTGTAGTAACCACGTTGATTTGCTTGTAACTTCTTTGTCCTTTTATATCAATTATGGATCACCCCAAATGCAGACTATACTTTGAATCACAAAAGGGAAAAAAAGAAAAACTCTCTTTTTGACTTCTGGGTGCCAGAGATTGATGGGTGCACTTCCTTTTCACTTTAGTCATTTTTCATCATTGTATACTGCAGCTGCTGGTCTACATAAGGATTACTGAGTTTGGTTGCATTTTAATAAATACCCCATTAAAATGCTTTCAGTGATTCATTTCTTGGTTTCTTGGCATCCCAAGCACCAAAGAAGCTTTCTGTGTTGAAGGAAGTTTATTCGTTGTCCTCCTCCTCCTGGTTGGCATAGATCCCTGCCTCCCAGCGCAAGGCCAGTGCGCTCTTTCTTCGATTTACCCGGGTGGCCTCAAGGACCTAAAGGGAGAGAGAAAAAAATATGTAGAGTTCATGGATATTGATTATGTACACAAACCAACTTTCACTGCTTCCTTCCTCCTTTCCCTGTCTCAACGGCATCTACATGATAGGGGGCGGCAGGAGAAAGTCCTGAAGTGTCTGGTATTACTGGGAGGTGAGAGAGGTACTAGAAAATAAAGGCAGGTCTAGGTGTGTATTCAGCTCATGGCAAAATCCATTTGTTATCTGACCCATAATTTCCAGTAGAGATTTAATTCTCACAAAACATATCTGTACCTGCTGTTCATCGTCACTTCTCCAAAGACCTTTCTGTGGTAACGGGACTTTTAAACACTAGAAATTTAGCTAGTGGAGCTGAGACACAAATAGTTAATTTAACTCAATGTTGACAGTCTCGCGTTAGTTGACTGCCAATTTGGAAAAAGCAGCTACATAGATTTGATTCCTTTACAAACAAGTAGACCATGCTTGGACCAGTGTGAGCTTAATTCATCAAGGTTTGTGAGCCCACAAAAGCTCTAGTCACATTTATATAACAAGTCTAATTAGATATAAAGAAACTTTAAAGAGGCATTAAATGAAAGAAAAAAAAAATCAAGAAACAAAATAGCTTCTCAGGCCAATGAAAAAGCAAGCTGAGCATTCTGATGCAATGGCACTGCAACAGGTGGTGTTTTTGTTAAGTGCCATCGAGTGGGTTCTGACCCTGTATAGGGTTTCCAAGAAGTGGCTGGTGGGTTTGAACTACCGACCTTGAGGTCCAGCACATTAACCCACAGTGCCACACCAAGCCCCCACAGGTGTAGGTATCTGATATTAGTGACACTTTCAAGGACAAGTAGGTGCAGTACCATCAGGGCAGAGCCCCTCTCCTTCCAGCTTTCTAGAATAGTCTGTGTGTTCCTAAGGGGAGATTTGAAGTAATTAATCTCTGCTCCAGTTTTAGTTTGATCATCATGAGATTCCAGATGAACATTTGGGTTGGCACTGAGAAATGGTTTAATTTCAAGGTATTGCATCAAAAGCAAGCCCATGAATACCAACCCCAATTACTGGGAGTTAGTTTAGGGTGTGCAGTGAAGATCAGCAGAGCCAATAGTAATGTCCAAACCACGAAGAAGGCTCTGCTTATTCTGAGAACAATCATTTTGGTAAGATAGCGATGTTGGCTCCACTCCTAGAAGCAAGGAAATGCAGCTTACAGGCACTGGTGGGAGCCCATGCAGAAGTGGAGTCTGAGTTGATTAGAGTGCTAGGTGTCCATCTCAAACTACTTTTCTGTGCCCTTGGTAAATGGATGAACTTTCTAGTGCTTCAGTGTGTTTGCCGTGGAGGAAGCCTTCCCATTCTTCCTGGTAGGGACAGCTGGACCTGGCCCGGATTCTATATGTAGGATGTACTCAGCCACGTTTGTTGAATACATGATGCATGATTAAGTCATGTTGAAGTATCTTGCATGTAAACACACAGTGAGTATGTACTACTTACTATTTAAGAAATACCAATTAGTAGAAGAGAAGCATGCTTTTAAATCTGGTATAGTTCAATTGAAGATTTTTCTGGTCAATGCATAGGAACACGGTACTGAGAAACAGTACTGGGCTGGATTTGGGAGTCCTGGACTCTATTTTCACTTCTGTCCCTTGTTGTTTGTGGAATCTTTACCCACAATGTACAAACAGCACCTGCTCTGCCTTCTTCAGAGGCGTTCTCAGGAAACCAAGGTCAATACTAGTGACTGTGGGAACTTAGGAGTCACCCCCTGTGGCTCAGTTTTCTTACATATAAAATGGGGATAACAAAAAACCACAACACAGAGTTGTCCTGAGGAACAAATGAGACCATGTACTTATGTCGGGCATAGTTTCTGGCATCCTGGTAAATTCTCAAACCATGATCTCTTATCATGTCAAAGGGTTTTCTAAACTAATAACGTGGTTTTAAACATAAGACAGTTTTCTAATGAGTTCTACATCATATAAAATAGCTATCTGCTTGTCTTGCAGATTGCAGACACAAACTGCAACCCCCCCCCAAAAAAAACCCCACAACATCCACGAAGGGGACTGCAATCATTGAGATGAAATAAAGTGTATGATTTGTTGAATGTAAAACTGATGATCTTGTCTGTAAACTTTCACTCAATTCACAATAAAAAGTAAAAAAATAAAAGTGTTCTAAAGAAAAGCAAAATAAGTTAATAAATAAACAAATAAAGGTTCTGAAAAACATGGCTCTCTCCTGTTCTAATGTTCTTTACCTTTATTATGTAAAGTCCTGGTGTGGCGCTGTGGGTTAATGTGATAGACTGCAAACTAGGTTTGAACTGCCAGGTCAGTGGTTCAAGCTCACCAGCTGCTCCTCGGAAACCCTACACAGGGTTGCTATAGGTCAGAACAGACTCAATGGCACTTAACAACAACAACAACAACAATTCTCAAGTTGAGAAAACTGAGTTACTCAGTTACTATCTATGTAATAAATACTTACTGAGTTCCTACCAAGTGTCAGGGACTGTGTTTGGTGTTGGGGACAGAATAATTCCTTCCCTTATGACCTTTGTGACAAAAATGTTTACTGGGTAAAGAAATAATATTTATAAATATAGAAACATTTAACAAAGCAGGGTTATTTGTAGTAGCACAAACAATCTGTTTGGATTAATAATGAGCTTTCTTTTCCTAATTCATCCTCTAGTTTGCATGGCCACTTAACATTAGTCTGAATTTTTTATGAGGTTTAAATCCTCTGTTGGAGTCCTAGTGTGGTGCTGTGGGATAACGCACTGAACCATAAAATTGGTTTGAATTGCAGGGTCGGTGGTTCAAATTCACCAGCTTCTCCTCAGAAACCCTATACAGGGTTGCTATGAGTCGGAACCAACTCAACGGCACTTAACAACAACAAAGTTTCTAGTAACGGCAGAGCTAAGAAAGAGCAGCTCCTTGGTAAAGTAGCTGGCAGTGCTACCTTGCTATACAGTGGCCTTTGGATTCACAAGGCTTATCACCCACCACTGTCTCAGGGGTGAAGCTAACTGCTCTTTAAAGATTCAAAAGTCTGTTCCGCAAAAAAGGTGTGTAAATGTGAATTTGTGTCATAATGAATTTAGACAAGTGCCTTAGATGTGTGTGAGCTCTTAATTTACTACTGTGTATTAGCTTTACTTTCTATTCTGAGCAAAGAAGCACTTAGCTCTGAGGCACTGATAATACTAAGAACTTATGTAAGCACTGGACTTCTAACCTCAAAGTCAGCAGTTTAAATCCACCAGCCAATCCACGGGAGAAAGATGAAACTTTCTGCTCTTGTAAAGATTTACAATCTTGGAAAACCCTATACAGGGTCACTCTGAATTGAAATCAATTCAATGGCATCTGTTTATTTTTTATTTTATGTATCATGGGTATTACGAACCAGTTACTGGATTTAGTTTCACCATTATTCTATGAGATTGAAGCTATTGTTACTGTCATATGTATGAGGAAACTAAGTAACTTGCCTGGTGAGACATATATGAGGAAAGCCCACACGTGAACCAAGCACTGTGAGTATGAAGCCCAACCTCTGGACCACTCGTTACACCGTCTCTCAGTGACAACATGCTTAGAGTCCGGAGGAAGAGGCACTAGACAAAGTCAATCTGGTTCATTATAGATATGGAGAGGGGGAAACTAATACGAATAATGAAGATGATAATAGACTGATTGAAGGTTTCAAAATGTAATTCAGACTCAGATCTGATCAACCAAGAAGCCAAACCCATTTCCAGCAAATCAGGTTTGATTCACAGCAAGTCTAGAGGGCACAGTGGAAGTGTCCCATCGGGTTTTCAAGGTTGTATATGTTTCTGGAATACACTGCCACATTTTTCTTTCATGGAGCGGCTGGTGTATTTGAACTGACCTTTTTAGTCAGCAGCTAAACACTTAACCACTGTATTACCAGGACTCTTTTCAAGTCTGGTTGTTGTTGTTGTTACGTGTTGTCAAGTCGGTTCCAACTCATGATGACCCTGTCTAGGTTTCTGAGGAGCGGCTGGTGAGCTTGAACCACCAACCTTGTGGTTCAAACTGACCTTGTGGTCCAGCACATTAGCCCACAGAGCAACACCAGGACTCCTTTAAAGTCTGGTGGTAGGGAAAAAAATCAATTTCCTCAGAACAGCCTTCTTAACATTTTTCTCTTTCTAATATTTAATGAATTCAAGTTAATTGATTAACTTTGAGTAGAATCAACATATTTGGTGGTATGAAACCAAAGATAGATAAATACCAGTTACCCTTTATTTATACTTAAGATTTATATTAGACAGTGTGGAGAGTATCTTCTGTGATAGACGTAATATTCACTTTGAATATTACAAACAAAAATCACAGATAATCCTCAAATCAGACTTATAGTTAACTAATTATTTCTTCTAAGTAGAGAGATTAAAAAACAAACTAACAAAAACCCCATTATTATGCTATAGGTTGGATCAACAAACTATATGTTGGTAAAACCAACTGTAAATAGCTAGTGAATGTGAGGATAAAGAAACCCCATACCAGGGGCTTCTACTCCTAGATGAATGACTTTCATCTGTAAGTACACAAAAAGGTATATACGATAAAATTCAATGAAACACTGTTCATAATTGCAAAAAACAATAAACAATCCACATTTCTATCAACAGGAGAATGAGTGCACTATGATGCGTTGTATAGTGTTCTACGCGATGAACACATTGTGATGTATTCATTCAGTGAAATCATATACAACAGATACAATGAATGAATTAGAACCACAAGTACCAACATGAGCGCATCTAAAAAACAATGCAGACAGAATAAAGAGCAGAAGCTGCTACAATGAGATATCATTTATACAAATCTTTAAAACATGCAAAAATAAGATACTGTTTATGTATCTACACACATGTATAGTAAAGTACAAAAACATGCATAAAAACCATGAACACCAAATTCAAGACTAGTTACCTCTCAGGAGGGAGGGAAGGAACCGAAGGAGGGTGGGAGGGGTAGGGGAAGAGAGAGAAATGGGAACTGGGAGAAGTAACAAAAGGGCATCAATTTCATTTGCAATATGAATCTCTTTTAATAATACTAAAGATAATAATAGACTAAACTAGCTAGCTAGATGGATGGATGTTATTATTTTATTATGTTACATTATTTTAATATTCAGGTACCAGCTCCATGACACCAAGGACTTGCTTTTCTTGACTGCTACATTCTTAGAACCTAGAATGGTACCTGTCACATAGTGGGGCGTATGTAAATTATTGGTTGAGCAAATGAATGAAGTTGTCACTTTTCAATTAGGTGTATTTGAAAAACAATCTTTTAATACAAATAATAACATGGTACAGAAATTAAAAAAAAAAAAATTGCTCTGAGAAAAAAATTGTGCTTCCTCACAGCACGATCCTTGAGTGATCTTTAAAAGGAAGATGCAGAAGGAAGCTTTTGGGGAAGTCCAATACTTTAAGATGCTTCCAAAACAAATATATAGGTTTAAAGATCTGGGGGAAGGGAACCTGGGATGGTTCACACATAGGATAACTCATCCTAAAGTTAGGGAAGGAAATTCTCTGAACTTGTATCAAGGGAAACAGAGGGCTGCTCAGAATCAAGAGTTCAATCAACTTGAACTGCATTTTTTTCCTAACCACACCCAAGTATATTTGGTATCAGTGCCCGGAGAAATGAAAGAAATCCAAATAGCTCATCAGTTATGCCCTCCAGCACATATGTCTTCCAGACCCACGAGCAGGCAAGGTCTTCTCCAATGCCAGCTCATAGCACAGCAAAGCACAGCATTGTGTCTCCTTGGGGCAGGTACTTCAAATGTTCGGAGGCTGTCTCCCAATACAGAAAGGGCAGGAGGAAATAAATACAAAGAAGGGGCATTTTCTTGCCCTTTCCATTTAACCCACCAGGAAATGACAAACCACAACAGCATGCACTTGGATCAAGCATGCAGGAAGACCAAGACAAACAAGTTGAAAAGTACCTCGGAAGTCACCTTGCAAGACAGTAACTTAGAGGTGTACTGGCAGAGAGGGAAAAGATCAGGATTAGTACACAGCAGACACACTCAAAATACCCCCAGCTAGGAACCAGCACCAGGCAAGGGGTGGGTGAGAGTACAATCAAGAGACCGGGCCAGAAATTCATCTGATATTAGTTTATTTAACAGCCTGTATCTTACAGAGCAAGTAGATACTCTATTATCCATTAATAAAAATATCAGAGAAGCCACACTTTGTTAATTCAAAATGAGCTGCTTCTATTTTCTGTACTTTGAATTAGCAAAGCACCTACCACCTCCCTCCCGGTTTGCAACCAGCCACCCACCAGCGCAAGGTCCCTGATGGCCAGTGTGGATTTGGTAGAAACCGCATCTATACCAAACCGCTGTTTTTCTTCCTGTAGGTTTCTCTGAGCCCCTAAGCAGTCCGGCAGCCTGTGTTATCCCATCAAAAGAAGACTCTAACCACAGATAGGAGGTGGTCCAAACACAGTGTTTGTGACAGCGGATTCTTGGAGGCTGACCTAAGGAGCCATTCAGTC
This sequence comes from Chrysochloris asiatica, assembly GCF_000296735.1. NCBI lineage: Eukaryota > Metazoa > Chordata > Mammalia > Afrosoricida > Chrysochloridae > Chrysochloris > Chrysochloris asiatica. The sequence goes on from NW_006408587.1 coordinate 3,357,924, forward strand.
TCACAGATCACAACCTTGGGAGCCGGGATAAGTTACCAAATAGGAATGATCTTTTGATGAGATGTGGCTGAAGGAGATTTAAAATCTTCTGCAAATAATAATAATCCCAAAGAGAGAAAGGTGTGTG
>NW_006408587.1:3358150-3359543 GCF_000296735.1 Chrysochloris asiatica
GGGGAGGAGTCCATCTATGGGAGTCCTGGTGTAGCGCTAGAAGATAATCATTGGACTAGGAACCACAAGGTCAGCAGCAGTTCAAACCCACCAGTGGCTCCCAGGAAACCCTATACAGTGTCGCTGTTAGTAGTCAGAACAGACTTGAAGGCACTTAACAACATCAAGCTTTGGGCAGCCCCCTCCAGAACTGTGAGTTTATACTGCTTAAGATATTTGAGGAGTCCTGGTGTGGCACTGTAGAATAAACACCAGACCACAAGGTCAGCGGTTCAAACTCACCAGCCGCTTCTCGGAAACCCCATACAGGGTTGCTATGAGTTGAAACCGGCTAGACGGCACTTAACAGCAGTAAGGTATTTGAGGCATTTATTTGGAACTGGACTGCTAACCACAAGGTCAGCAGTTCAAACCCATGAGTCACTCTCAGAAACCCTATATATGGTCTCTATGAGACAGAACCGATTTGACGGCACACAACAGAGAAGGTTAGGTAGGATCCCACACATAGGATCACTGGTTGCTTTTTTAGGTGTAGCATTTAAAAACTGTAGTTCTAAGACTATCAGGCTGAAGCCTGGGAGCTGGGAGGTTTTGAGCTTTCCTCTCCTTGGTACCTTTCCCAGGACATGAGTGAGAACCTCAGAGAGCTGGGGCAGTCCCAAGCACCACTGATTGTCTAAATTCTTTGTGAGTTTAGGGGGCGAAGGAAGCATGCCTTGGAGGCAGACGGCTTCCTTCAGTCATACACTGAGGGCACAGCCGTTCTCCCAGTGGCTGTTCTGGCCTGGAAAGAAGAAACGAGTGCCAGCAAGTCTTAGAGAAATAATCCCTTGCCTCCAGCTTTGACTTGGCCCAGGAGCACCAAGCGATCCTCTCATTCTAACACAGGTATGGGTGGCTGAAAGATCCCTCAGAAATTAGGTCTTGTGGCAAAAAATAGAGGAAAAGAACAGAGTATGAAAGCCCACTAGGATTTGAGTGTGGGGACAAAAGGCCAGGAGGCCGGGATTTGGATTTAGGCTAGCCAAGTGACATCATCAATGGACTGAAGCATGGCAACAGTAGTGACGTTGGCCCAGGATCTGGCAGTGTTTTGTTCTGCTGTGCATAAGGTCACTTTGAGTCGGTACCGACTCGATGGCACCTAATAACAACAACAAGCAACTCTTAGATTGAGAAACAGAGTAAATCCACCAACATGATCAAGGGCATCACAGATCCAATGAGCAACTGTGTTCTGAGTTCAGGTGGGGTTAGGGGACACTTGGCCAGAAAAATACTGTTTGCCTAAATACAAATCTACGAGAGCCAAAATATGATCTTGAATTTATCCCTCCTGAATTTAGAGATCATCTGAAGAACAGATTTGATGAATTAAACACTAAAGACC
>NW_006408587.1:3361445-3409546 GCF_000296735.1 Chrysochloris asiatica
GGTGAGGTTGGCCCAGGATCGAGCATTGTTTCATTCTGCTGTGCATGGGGTCGCTATGAGTTGGTTCCGACTCGATGGCACCTGACAACAACAACAAATACCCTTCTTTGGTAAAGCACGAAGAAGCTCTTTAGGAAACTATGACTCACCAGTCCATTATGGGTTGCATGACTGATCAAGATGGCATCAGACTCAGCTAAGGGAACATTTTCACATAAGATAACATTTCTAAATCAGAAAACTAATGATAGCAGTCAGCTGTTGGACAGCGGTGCACAGAGTATGTACAAGGCGCTGCACGAAAGCACTAGTCAAGAGAATGTCTGGGAGTCCCTCGCTCCATCCGCCTAACTGTGTGCTCTGGTGCAGGGCCATGTTCTCACAGAGGAACACTGAGTGAATGTGTCAAGCTGTGTATCTGGGGTTGGGTTACTCCCATGGGGCCGGTTGAGCCTAGTGAGTGGTTCTGGGTAAGAGAAGGGTAGCAACCCTTCTTACCCAGAAATTAGCTGAGGCACCTACCTCACAACCAGGTGGACAGATGAGCGAGCTCAGGTGAGCCAACATTGTGGTCACTGAAGGAGATTCCCTGAACAAATTCTGAGCTGTTGCTAGGTATGAGCATTTGGAGACAACTTTTCTCACTCTTTATCATTGACCTTTTCCACCAACTATAAAGTAACCAGAACATCCTGAGATGACTTAATATTGCAGATACCATGACTTCTGGGTAGTTGTTCTGAAAGAGATCTTGACTTAATGTTCTAATTTCTGAGCCCCCAAATAACCATCCTGTATGAGAGAGAGTTACAGCTCAGGAGCAGACAAGGACTCCATGAGGCAGAGGACCTCCCTGCCCACCTTGCTTATTTGTATCAAGTGGGAAAAATACAAAACAATAGGCACCTGAGCTGGTGGAGAAGTGGGGGCATTTAATCTATTTCAATGGCAAATCAGTTTTTCTCAGCTATACCGTTGGCAAAACTTTCTCAGCAAATTTTCAAGCATAGCTTCATTTGGCTTCTCTTTCTTCTGTCCAGTGCATCGCTGTAGACATATACCAATTATTCGCTTTTATTTCTAAGTCTCTTTAGGAAGCACAGCAAATAATTTCATTAGATTTACAAAGAAGTTGGTCCTTTATATTAGCAAGCGCATGGTTGAGACTGATCGTGTGAGAGCCTCTGGTTCTCAAGTGTGATTTACAGTCTCTAAAAGGATATGTATCAATGCCACCAAGTGGCTGGTAGGAATGAATATGGTGGTGGTGGGGATGGGGAGGGGTGTGTGTCATGGGTTCTTAGAGCAAAGAGAAATTAAGAAACCACCTTTCACCTTGAGAATTGTCTATGTAAATGGAACCAAGAGAATAGAACTGCAGTTTCTAGTAGCAATCTGGGTATGATTTCTGAGATTTGGATTATAGTATGTTGTTGATATATGCCGTGGAGTTGGTTCCAACTCATAGCGACCCTGTACAGGGTTTCCGAGGCTGTAAATCTTTACGGTAGCAGAAAGCCTCATCTTTCTCCCACAGAACTGCTGGTAGTTTCGAACTGCTGACCTTGCGGTTCGCAGCCTGATTCGTAACCACTATGCTACCAGAGCTCCATATATATATTATAGTATAGTAGGTGGGATTTGTTTTGTTCCACAGTATTGTCAACAACAAACTTGGTTCCCTTGTCATTTCATTCACAATAATAAAACACTTGGTCTTGAATTCAAGATCTGGGGCCATTATCAGTTGAATCAGTTAGTTTTCGTCCTTAGCCAAAATATTTATTTACTGAAGAAAAATGTAGACAAGAGATTATCACTTCACTGGTATAAATGAAAGGCAACCAGGAAATTAAAAAGCTGATTCCAGTCGCTTCTTTAATGCAAATCTACTTGGAGTTTGTTGGATGGCAGCATGAAGGAGGCTTCCAGTCCTCTGCCTGAATAATAGAGTGACAACTGTCTCTTCCTGTGGACAGTATTTTTCTCTCACATCTGCACACCAAGACAAGAGATACGTGGACAGAACTCATACAAAGTGGTTCCTTTTTCCTTGCCCATCCACACTAGGATGTGAGGGGTCTACTTTGCTAACTCCACCGAAACAGTTACTAGGGAGAAAATAAGCATGAAGCTTCTAGCACTAAGCTTCAAAATGACTATAAACCATCCATTGCCAGGGAGTTGATTGCAGCGCTAAAGGACAAAGTAGAACTGTAGAACTGCTCCATAGGATTTCCAAGGCTGCAATCTTTACAAAAGCAGATTGCCACATCTTTCCCATGCAGAGCGGCTGGAGGTTCAAAACGCCAACCTTTGAGTCAGGAGCTGAGTGCTTAACCACTGCACCACTGAGGCTCTGGGAAAGTGACTTAGAGAACAGAAAAAGTACAACTGACTCTGGGAAGGAGTGGCTGGCAGCCCCACAGTGAAGCCCAGCAATGGAAATGTCTGCAGCAGCCTCTTGAGGCCAGTCCCCATTCCACAGCTGCAAAGTAAGAGGGTCTACGCCAAGGACAGCCGGAAACACTGTAGCCTAATAGGGGAGCTATGTCAGCGCTTCATACAGTCTGGGCATATAAACTCGTGGCTAAGCTTTTCTTTACTACCACATACTTTGAAAGCAGTTTTCTGTATCTGATTGCAACTTCAGAAACCCTTCAATTTAGCCAACCAGAATCTGAAACAAAGTAGTGAGAATGGAACTCCCATGGTGTGCCCTGCAGCATTAGAGTTTAAGGTGATCAGATAATTTACCATCCAACCTGGGATGCTTCAGAGTGAAAGGGGATGCTATCAATAATCACAGTGGGACAGCAAGCAAGAACCAGGACTCTCCCAGGCAACCGGTTAGTATCCTCAATCAACAACACAAGCTCTCTGTGCCTTAAGTGTAACTAGGAAGAAGGAGTGATTGCCAAAGGGCATACTCTGTATATGATCAACATTTTTTGGGAAATGAGGCAAAAACCCAAGAGACTGCTTTCGGCAAACTCTTAGAGGTTGGCAAGAAGCACTGCAGCTGACCCTCAGAGGCTGCTGACTACACAACCAGTGTGGACCAGATCAGAAAACTCTTGCTGGAGAAAGACACCATAGAGCAGATGGTTTCCTTCACAAACATCTCTTGCAATGTTCTTGGAGCTGAAGCTAGAAGGGTGGCTGTGTGGTTTTAACTGTCATTTAAGATGGCTCTTTCCTACCAAACCGCAGGCAGAGGCTTGGCTATAAGCTACACACATGCTTGATTTTTTGAACACTGGGTACCATTTAAAGGAGTTGCTGACAGACTAGACCTTGCAGGAATTGTATCTTCACATTCTCCTTGAGTAATAAAATCTACAGAGCTGGCCAAGACACTCTAGAGCCCAGCTCCATTTCCCGGGGAGGATTTCAGGCTGTCCCTGTCCTTCTTCCTCATGTTGCACTTGGACATTGTTTTTCTACACACCAAACAGTTCATGCATCAGTTTGCCAATAGGTTGAAACTACACTTAGCAGCCACATGGTTGCTCCATACATGATACACGATTAACATTTTTTGGGAAATGAGACCAAAAACAAACAAACAAAAAAATCCAAACCCCAATCCAGGCATGTTAAACCACACTTTCAGGAAATGGCTTTGGAACCATGATACTGGCCAGACAACCTCTTCGAGATCTGCCCTGAACTAAGACACCATACATACCATGCGCTCACCCATTCTTGGAGAAGTGAAAGAGGAAAGAAGAAACTTACACTACTATCATCCATTCTCTCGCGCCTTTTAGATTTGTGTGTCTCATAGTCTTCCATGAGGGTCTGCATCAGATTCTTGGGCCGCTGGGATCCGGCAGCCTCTTCGGGGGGTAAGTCAGGCTGCAAGCTGGGACCTTCGGTTGTGGGGGATGGAGGAGGTCTGACTTTCTCTATTTTCCCTGAAACAACACGAAGAGAACACCCTTTCTAAGCTTGTCTGCTCATTGACTGCTTTCAGAAAGAAGAGAAAACTGGCAGAAACCACCTCCGACACAGAGCAGTACCAGAATGATGGTTAGGTACAGATTATTTTAACTCGAGGATTAAAGCACTTAAGGGTAATGTCACAAATCCATTCAACCAAGACCTCAAAGAAACCAGTTCTAAAATGTGAATTAGATCGACACCTGCCAGGTACTTTGCAGGTATATGTCAGATAGACAAAGCAGATTCTAGGAACAGTTATTTTGAGACAAATATTCTATCACAGATCATAGAGGTAGAGGTGGCAGCAACTTGGAGCCTTCGAGACCCACTTCTTACAAGAAAGGAAACCTTAGGGCCTGCAAAGGTGAGGCTGTGCTGAGGTCACCAGAAGCCATTCAGGTCTCCTTTCTTCTAGATGAGAGGTAACCAGTTGTCATCTGACCAGCACAGCTGTTTGGTTTTTGTTTTGTTTTTTAACATTGCACCATGTTGTAAAACCTTATAATCCGAAAGAAGCCTGGTCTCCACAGGCCATCCTAGTCTTACATTAATTTACCTTACCTGTTAGGATCCTGCAAGCATTTGGGTTTGAACCCCTCAGACCTTAAGGAATGAACACCAACAAAGACAGCTTAGACGTTGTAGAAAATGTGCACTGGACTTACAAATGGTGAAAAGCTAGCTCTTAGAAATGCCCTCCAAGAATTCTTAGCATGAGAAGAGCTGGCTGATAGTTCATTACAGAGCATCCAGACGTAGACACACTAGAAAGAGAGGCCTAGTGATCTACTTCCAAAACAATCAATCCATGAAAGCCCTATAGATCACAACTGCAATATAGATCATAGTAAAGGCACAGGACTGAGCAGCGTTTCATTCTGGTGGGCATACAGTCACCATGAGTCCAGGGTCGACTGGATGCAAAGCTAACAACATAGTGACTCCAACTCCAAACCAAACCACCGAGCTGATTCCAACTTAGAGACCCCATAGGACTGAGTAGAATTGCTCCACAGTGTTTCCTTGGTATAAGTCTGTATGGCAGCAGATGGCTACTTCGTTCTCCTTTGGAATAGCTGGTCGGTTGAAACCACTCACCTTTGGGTTAAGCCAAGTGGCTTTAACCACTGTACAATCTGGGATCCTTATAGTGATCTAAGCACTGAGATGCATGTACTACAACCATCTGCATTCTACCCTCTTGGTAAACACTTACGGGGTAGATTTGATTGGAACAGAGACCCCAGACTGCAACTCCAGTGCAGAAATATTAACTTTTCCAACTATGTTGTTCGTGGATGCCACACTGAAGATGTGTAGTAAACATGGAATGGAGAGGAAAACAAAAAATGCATGGAGGTCTTCAAGTCTAAAAATTTTGGAAACCATCAAGAGAGGTCAAAGAGTAACTCAACCACAGCCAAACTTCTATCTTGGTCACTACCTGCTGTAGGTGGAATCACAAGTGAGCATGGGTTGGTGTTTCTGGGTGGGCTGTTGTAGCTTTCCTGGACAGGCTCCTTCTGATGGGGGCTTCTCACCCATCAGTGCCACTGAACTGATTTCAACTCATAGCCACTCTGTGTAGGGTTTCCAAGACTGTAAATCTGTATGGGAGCACACAGCCTTGTCTTTCTTCCAAGGAACAGCTGGCAGGCTTGGATTGCTGATCTTGCAGTTAGTTGTGCCACCAAGTTCCCTGATGGGAACTTCTAGGGGTCAGGAAATCTAGGTTTAATTTCTGACCTCCCATTAACTAGTTATGCAGCTGATTGCAAACAATCATCTAAGACTATGTGCACAGAGCACTTAATTCTCCAGCCTTCAATTTTTGATCTTTGAGGTCCCTTGTAATGCAAACATTTAGCTATTCTTATTAAATATATCTGATAAGACCAACACTTAATGATTAAAAAATTAAAAACAAACAAGCAACAAAACATACATCAAATTTGGGGATCATGTGGGAACTGGTTTTTAGCATTTAGCAGAGGGCACGTCATCTGCACAAATCACAATTATACTGGTAAATTTTGTAAAACTCACTGCTTTGACCTGAATTACTCAGACAAAAATTTTAAGTCTTTGAATTTTAAGAGTTATATGATTAATATTTCAAAATCCCTAAATTTACCAGAAATGTCTTTTTTATCATGGAAATTAGAGACTACTGAAATATCCCATTATTATTATGGAGTCCTGGTGTGGCACTATAGGGTAAGCACTAGACCTCAAGGTCGATGTGAACCACAAGGTCACGTCAGAACCGACTCCACAGCACTTAGCAACAACAATAACAACACTATGCCCCATTGCCCAGATTAAACATCTACCAAGAGTTTACCACACTTGCTTCATCTATCTGGCCTATCTGACAGCCCATTTATTTTAATACAATCCTGGACTTCAGGTCATTTCACCCCTATATACATACTATGTTATTTCTAAAAATTCCCATTGTTTTTGAAATGAAGGTTTTGAAAAATAATGTCACATAGTGGCTCAGGCAAGTTCTAGAGCTACCCTGCTTGGGTTTGATTCCACTACACAGCAGCCAAAGAACTTGAGGCAAGCTACTTACTGCTTTTGTATTTCAAGTTCACATCTGTAAAATGGGTATGATAATAGTTATTATATATACATATATAGTTACTATCGGGGAGCACTGTGGCTCTGTAGGATAATCACTGGATTTGGAACCCCAAGGTTGGCGGTTTGAACTAAACCAGCCGATCCTCAGAAGAAAGATGAGGCTTTCTGCTCCCACAAAGATTAACAGCCTCAGTTTCTACAACAGGGTTGCTATGAGTCAGAACTGATGCAAAGGCACTTAACAACAACCTGTTACAGGGACTAAGTTAATATTTAGAAGAATAACATACAATGAATCTAGCTATTATTTATTTGAAATCTCAAAGAATATAATTTGACCATAAGTGAAAATGAACAATTTCATGGGTATTGCACATCAAAGTTTACATTTACTCGATTTCTGTTGTTAAGTACCATCAAGTCGGTTCCAGCTCACAATGACCCTGTATAAGAGTTCTGAGAAATGGCTGGTGGGTTTGAACCACTGACCTTGTGGTTAGCAGTCCAGTGCTTACCCTATAGCACTACACTAGGACTCTAGAACTAGCTAAATTGCCAGCTATGTTTATTAGTAACATTTGGAGGTAAGTCTGGAGCCCAAACCCAGGGTTCTTTATGGATAAATTATTTGATGAGATGTATACTGAAAAGAAAGGAGCTCTGGTAGTGTAGTGGTTACAAATCGGGCTGTGAACCTCAAGGTCAGCAGTTCTAAACTACCAGCTGCTCCACGGGAGAAAGATGAGACTTTCTGCTCCAGTAAAGATTTACAGCCTCGGAAACCCTGTTCAGGGTCGCTATGGGTCAGAACCTGCTCCACGGCACATAACAACAACATACTGAAAAGAAGGAGTCCTGGTGTGGCGCTGTGTGTTAATGCGACGGACTGCAAAGCCATTTGAACTGCAAGGTCAGCAGTTCAAGCTCACCAACTGCTCCTCGGAAAACCCTATACAGGGTCAGAATGCACTCTACGGCACTTAACAACAACAACATACTGAAAAGAAGGCACTCTGGTAGCATAGTGGTTTCAAGTCATGCTGCCAATCTCAAGGACAGCAGTTCGAAACTACCAGCAGTTCCGTGGGAGAAAGATGAGGTGTTCTAATGCTCCCATTAAGATTTACAGCTCCAGTAAAGGTTTACTATGAGTTGGAACTGACTCAACGGTACTCAACAACAACAACAACAACACTGAAAAGAGATGTGTGGTCAACCACTAAACATTTCATGTATTTCCTGCCTGATACTGTTTTTTCCATACTTCCATGGAACAAGTTTTACTGGTTACAGCCACCAGAGGTCGCATAAGTAACAGGAAAGAAAAGTTGACTTGGCCGTCCTGGAGCAGCCTCTTGGGTACCAAGGCCCATACCAGAGCCTGAGGACGGGCTGTTCCAGGCCCCCAGATTAAGGAGGACTGCTGGCCACCAGTCTGGTCAAGTATCAGGGAAAACTGGCTTAGCTGGGTTTCTTTGATGGGCCCTGCAACCTCTGACCAGCCTTCCCTCAGTAGAGTTCAAACCATTCACCAGAATTCAGCAGGGCATCTCATGAAAATGACCCAGATGCAATAAAGCTGGGGAGGGACCTGCACCACACTTGGCATCTTTCTCAGAGAGAGGTTCAGAGTTTTCAGAGAGGTTCAGGTTTGTTAGCTATCTCCCATGCCAAGTGAAGTGAAAAACAAAATGAAACAAAAGATGCACGCAATGCCTTTCCCTCAACCATGCACACCAGAGGTCACACCACAGTTTGGACCCCGGATTACTAACGAGTTCTGTTCCTACACCTTTTCTGTAAGTCAAATTTGTACATACATCTAACAATTCGGTATGTCAGTCAAATGCTTGTCAGCATATAGTGTACCTTTTGGTGCACACATACAAAAATATGAAAAGAAATACTTTCACACTAAACATCTTTAGCATAATAATAGTAATATATTATTGTTAGGTGCCATTGTTATTATGTTCCAACTCATAACAATTCTTTATAGGATTTCCAAAAAGCAGCTTATGGATTTGAACCACTGACCCAGCCATCCAAACTGACCTTGCGGTCTAGTGCATTATCCTACAGCACCACACCAGGACTCCGTAATAGTAAAAATAATAATGTCATGTGCATCACAAAGAAGAACTCTTTCATTGTTATTAATCATTGTGTGAACCTCCAAATTTTAATATAATAGGCTTCACTGAGGGCTGATTTGTAACTACAAGTTGTGTGCACTTTAGACATTCATAACCCAGGGACTTCCTGTACACATACGTGATGCAGACAGAGCCTAAGTTGTGTGTACACATACGTGATGCAGAGCTTGAGTTGTGTGTACACATACATGATGCAGAGCCTGAGCTGTGTGCCACAGCCTTCTCTTGAGACAGATTTTTTTTGCTGCATTACAGCGTAATGGTAATTACAAGGTTAAACCTTTGGGGTTCCTTGGCTCAGGCTCATTAAGAGTCCCCAAACAGTGCCAGTTGTCTTTGGTGCTCACTTTCTGTTGTTTCGGTGTGTACTTCACTCAGTGCTTCCCCAATACCCCTTGACTCCATCTCTCTTGCCCCATATTAAAGCTTGTTCTCATATTTGTTTATTCACCTGGCTGGTGGATAACTCAATAGTTGATGACAGCTGAAAGTAGCCTCCCCCCAGTGAAAGATAATTTCCAACAATAAATCACGTGCAGTTCAGTTCTTGTCTCAACAGTCCTCTTGAAGGACTCCAGTCACTGTTGCTGGAAAGAACATGGACAGAAAGCATCATCCAGACTCAGGTCAGACCTGCGCTGGTCTTGGTCGAAGGCCTACACTTGACATTAATAGAGCAGGTGTAACCTGAGCTTTTAAAACTGATACAAGGCACCAGCAGAACACTGTTACCCTGCAATCCAGAAGAGAGGGGACAAGAGTTTCCTTAACATGCTTTTGTTCAAACTCTTGCATTTAGAGTAATTTTAGATCTAAGCTTTTGAAGGTAAGTAGCTTTGCTTGGCTGGATGATTTCTGTTTCCAAATTGTGTCCTCTAGACAGCTTTATCACATGGTAACTGATGGTGCAAATGAAAATCATTGGCTTGGGAAACAGTGGGTTAAAGAAAGCATAAAAAAAAGCAAGCAAGCAATAGATTTCTTTACCAGAGAGGATTGCTCTAAATGTTTAGTGACATTATGATTAAGATGTGATGCTCTAGTGTAAGTACTGGACTGTTAAAGGGAAAATCAGCAGTTCAAACCTACTACTGCTCCTTGGAAACCCTATACAGAGTCATTATGAGTCAGATCCAACTGCATAGCACTTAACCAACAACAACAAGGAAAAGTGTGGAGTCCTAGTGTGGTGCTGTAGGAGAAGCACGGAACTGCTAACCACAAGGTTGGTGATTCAAACCCACCAGGTGCTCCTTGGAAACTGTAAACAGGGTCACTCTGAGTTGGAACCGACTCGATGGCACTCAGCAACAACAATCCAGGAATAGGCATGTAACATTTCCCAAATTTGCTTAGCCAGAGGATTCCATCTCATGGAAGTCTATTCATATCTTTTTTTATTTTTAACATTTCATTGTTTTAGGGAACGTTTACATAGCAAATCAGTTTCCCATTCAACAATTCATGTGGAAATTGTTCTAGGGCATGGGTTACTATTCCCCCAATGTGTCAGCACTTCTATTCCTTCAGGTTCCCTGTCCTTTTCTTGTCTTCTCATCTTTGCTTTGGGGCAAATGTTGTCCATTTGGTTTTTTTTATAGTAGATTGTTCTCGGAAGCACATTCCTCACAGGCGTTGCCGCTTACTTTATACGTCAATCTATTATTTGGCTGGAAAAGGTGACCTGAGGAAGTGTCTTCAGTGCGAGATTACAAGGACGTCTTAGGGAGAGAATCTTCGGGGTTCCTCCAATCTCTTTATCAGTCCAGTAAGTCTGGTCTTTTTTATGAATTTGAATTTTGTTCTACATTTTGTTCCATTCTAAGCTGGGCCTTCTATTGTGTCCCTGGCCAGAGTGGTCAGATGGGACGAGACCAGTAGTTGTATCTAAAATGGCTATGTGCAAGCTTTTAAGACCCCAGACACAATTCACCAAATGAGATGCAGAACGTTATCTTTATGAACTATATTTATGCCGATTGACCTAGATATCCTGAGACTGTGGTCCTCGGCCTTCAAGAACCAGTGACTCAGTCCCATGAGGTGTTGGAATGTGCCTAAGGAGTTTCCATAACTGTGTTCTCTAGTGTGGATTATGTGTGTATACATATAGCCCTATTCATAACCACTCCGCTACCAGAGCTCCTTGTATATACACATATAGATGCCCACAACTATACCTACATATGCACACTCACATACTCCCACATACCCTCCTCACACACCTATGTAGCGGATTAATCTATTCCCTATTATATCTTGAGGAACACAACTTGGGATATATTCTCTAGTGTACACTGAGTAACCAGCCCCCAAGTAACTTTTGGCTACAAGTTCAGCTAAAAGTCAGGTATGGTGCGAGCTTATATAAGAGAACTTCTATACCATTGTATTCTTGCTGTAACTACACAAGGGGAAACGACTGTATGGCTGACTATAAGAGACGGTTAAATCAGTTATGACTAATTCTGATGGAATTTTATTTAGCCATTACAATCATGTTTTAGACTCAAAAGTTGAAAGGAATAGCTAAGATTACGAGTGACTATTAAAATACATTAAGAGAAAAAATGGGTTACAAAAGCAGGCAGGCTCTAGAGTCAGACTGCTTGGGGTCAAATTCTAATCCACTTGTTACTGTGTGAGAGAAAGTAGTGTATGGCACATGGTAAAAACTCCATCAGTATGAGATAAAAGGAGTCCTGGTGTGGTGCTGTAGAACCACAAGGTCAGTTTGAAGCACAAGGTTGGCAGTTCCAATTTACCAGCCGCTCCTTGGAAATCCTATACAGGGTGGCTATGAATTGGAACTGACTCCAAGGCACTTAACAACATCATAAAATAAAATGTCAGTCTAATCTCTGAAACCTGTGACAATTACCTGGCAAGGCAAAAGGAACTTGCAGATATGACTGAGTAAAAATGGGGAGATTATTCTGGATTATTTGAATACTGAGCTCTAGATGGGCCCAATGCAGTCACATGGGTCCTTTTAAGAAGCAGGCAGATGTGTCTAAGAGAAAGGAGGAGAGATGGGAAGATGCTACCCTGTTGGTTTTTAAGATGGAAACAGGGGTGATAAACCAAGAAATGCGGGTGGTCTTTAGAACCTGGAAAAGCCTCCAGGAGAAACCCAACATGTGATACTTTGATTTTAGCCCAGCAAGACAGAATTTGGATGTTATGATGCCTTAGGATCAGCACTGCAAGGTCAGCCGCCTTGGAAACCAGGCTGCCCCTTGGGAACCCTATACAGGGTCACTGTGAGTTGGAACCCACTACACGATACTTAACAACAAGAATCTCTAGAACTGTATGATAAAATTGTGTTGTGTTATGCCACTAAGTGCATGGTGATTCATTACAAGCAGGTAGAAGCTAACGCAAGTACAAAGCCAATATGATCTTCCATACACAGAGTAGAATAGTTCTAGCTCTATCCAGGAACGGGGTTATGGGTAGCATTTGTGTCTTTATTCCTTACTTTCCTTTTTTTTTTTCTGTAATAAATACAAATTAATTTCAAAATAAAAAACAAACCAGGGGGCAGGGGGAGTTTTCTTTTACATCTGAGTGGCCCATTTGAAAAATAGATAATCCTGCTTGTTTTAGCCTTCATGGACAAAGCAGAGCCACGAGCCATTCCAATTCACCAGGACAGTTAAGCAGCTGACCAGTGGTGTGACAAAATCACTGTTCTCTACAACAGTAGTGCTGCTCAAGAGTGGAAGGGGGTAGGATCGTGGGGTAGGCTGAGGAGCAGAGAGGGCAGCGTAATTTCACCACAAATTAAATAAATGCTATCTTCTATTATGCAGGGAAAAGAAAACTGGGAAACATGAGTTTGTGTTCCTAACTTTTTTTGTTGTTTTTTAAAAAATAGTTGTAGCACTCTCTCATCCAGAGAAAGCAAGCAGCCCTTGACTGTGTTTCAGGAATTTCCAGGCAAGACGTACTTCCTTTGGGCATCTGCGACAGGCTATGCTGACTGATGGTACAGAGAAGAATTCGAAATTCCTTCCACCAAAGGGCACCTGCGCAAGGGCTGCACGTACACAGAGCACAGCTGTTGCCTTCTCTGAGAATGTCAATCTCAAAAAGTTTTGAAAATTATTTTACTCAAACATCGTGATTTTGGTGTTTATTGTACCACATATAAATGGTGTCTGAGATCTGAAATCAAAGCTTTCTTTGTTTTTATATTTCTCAAAGAAGAAGAAAAAAGCCATCGCCCACTCTTATTTAGAAACCAAACCCATCTGAACAAAAACACCCACCAATTACATGCCTTGGCCCAGGCCTTCTTCAATGACCTCCTTTTTTCACATAGCACTGGGGTGAGGCTGCAAACATCTAAAGCAACTCACAAGTCATCAGAAAGAAATGAGCTCAGACTTCCAGTTTTGATTTCATTTCCTCAGAGAAACAGAACATCCTGCTTGTCAGAAACAGAGTGCAGGAGCTCATGTGGTCCCAGCTGTGATCCACACATCAAGAGCTGGTCCCTTGTTCTTTCATCTCCTCCTTTGAAGGCCCCAGGGGTGGGAGAATGTGATGATATAAATCTTCCGATTATAAAACTAGCTCCAAAATGAGAAATACCCCTGCCTGGGAAAACAAACCTGAAAAAAAACTCCCAAATATTAAAGCTTAAAGGTAAACCTGGGGTGTTGAATGAGTTATTGATATTGGGTCTAGTTCTTTGACAGTTACGTGGAGATGATAAAAACTCAAGCAGGAAAGACCTTTGCTTTTCCAGAGGGAGCATAATTTAAGGCCAAAAAAGAAAGCATGAATGAATGAATAAATAAATAAAAAGTAATCAAAGCAGCAAGAATGAAAATCATGGTGAATAATAATTCTGCCATCAAGATCTTTTTGTGAAACAGAACACCAAGCCTGATAGGATTGATGTATGAACATTTTTTTATGCTCATATTTAAAATGCTATTGTTGTTAAGTGCTGGCAGTCGGTTCTGACCCACAGTGACCCTGTATAGAGTTTTGGAAGAGCAGCTAGTAAGCTTGAACCACTGGGGTTGGTTCAAATCAACCTTGCAGAGTCCAGCGCATTAACCCACAGTGCCACACCAGGACTCCTAAATCTTATTGTCACCCAGTAAACTTAATGATGTACCTTATGTCAATCTGTGGTTTTTGAAATGACAACTAAGGGCTGAGAACTCATTCCTGAATGCAGGATTTGTAAGAGAAATGTTAATTCTAAGGAAGAGACTATGAAAAAAATCAGAAACATATATTTTATAATGCATGTTCTGTCATTTATTTCAGGGTTACAGCAGCTACAAGAGAGCAACTCATGAGTAATCCTGACAAGATCTTCTAGACCTTATCTAAAACCTTAACAGTAACTGTAATAATATTAACAGCATTAATAATAATAATTCCTATTGGGAACATTTTATATTTCAGGCATGGTCCTAACTTATTTGTGAGATACTAATTTTGAAACATAACTTATTTGTTGTTGTTGTTTTTTGTTGCTAAGGATACATAACAGCAAGGTTGGCAGTTCAAGCTCACCAGCGGCTTCTCGAAAACCCTACACAGTAGCTATGGTAGCTATGGGTTGGAACTGACTGAAGGCATTAACAACAACATAGCTGCATATATACCAATTCAACAGTTTCAACATGTATATTTCAGTGATGGTAATAACATTGTTCAAGTTTTACAACCATTCTCACCCTCCCATTAACCTAATTGTTCTTCCATTAACATAAACTATGTCCCCCTAAAGTTCCTACCTAATCCTTCAAGTTGCTCTTGTTGGTCCCATATTGTTGTTGTTGTTAAGTGCCTTCGAGTTGGTTCCGACCCATAGCAACCCTGTATAGGGTTTCCAAGGAGCAGCTGGTGAGCTTGAACCACCAACCTTGCAGTTCAAACGGCTTTGCAGTCTGGCGCATTAACCCACAGCACCAAACCAGGACTCCATATGGATAGATCTTAAAAGACCACAGTGATCAAGGCAGACATATTTATTGAATTTCAAGAAGACTTCAGGGGATATTTTTGGCTGAGGGTTATAAGATTATTTCTGCACAATAGTTTCAGGGCTTCATCAAGGCTCCATAGATCCAGAAATTCTGGATTCTATGAGAATTTGACATTCTGTTCTGTATTTTCTCCTCTTTGTTCAGGATTTTTCTAGAAAACTTTTCAATAATGGCAGCAGGACATTTATTCTCGTTTTAATGGTGAGGAAACTAAGGTTTATGTTATTGGAGTAACATTGGTAACACAGCTAACAAGCAGTGGAGTCAGGAAGTGACTGTCATACTTAGATACATTATTTTCTAATAAGGTGTGGAATATGCATTTGAGCCACGTGAAATAAAAGAAAGGGAGATTAGGAATGCCTGTGATGTCAGATGCATACACGTTTTGGAAACCTCTGAATATTACTTTCAGGGATACAGAAAAGAAAGTATTATATTAAATACAACTGTATTCCTTGGTGATCCAGTAGCCTGGCCTCCTCCACCCCCTACATCCTCCCCCCCATTTTCCACCCCTAAGTAGCAGTTTATTCAGAGATCAAATGGATCTGAAACGACAGTCTCCTTGGGGAAATGCACAGCAAGAAACTGCGACTAGTAAGAGACACAGTCATATCCTGCCTGCCCTGAACATCAGTCATCACAGGGACATCCTGCTCCAAGGCCTGGCTTTGATTAGATCATATTTCTTGAGCAGTCTTGAGCAGGGATTCTGGCAAGAATTCGGTCCTTTTGCCTCAGGCCTTTTTTTGTTAGTCCAAGATTGTATGTCTTTGCATGAGATTGAGCCTTTATTTCTTTGGGAGTCCTGCCCCTCATTTGGAGTCCTGGTGTGGTGCTATAGGATAAGCACTCAACCAGAAGGTTGGTTTGGGCCTCAATGTTGACAGTTCAAACTAACCAGCCGCTCCTTGGAAACCCTATACAGGGTTGCTATGAGTTGGAACCAACTCAATGGCATTTAACAACAACAACCCCAAACTTGGAGCATGGAACAATGATGCTGGAGCCACTGAGGATACTATGTAGTGCTCGCAGATAGAAATGAGCACCCCAGGAGCAAATTCCAATCCATTGGGCATGTCAGAAGATCAAGTATAATGAGCAAGGAAAGCAAAACCTGGTTACAGATGAAAATCAAGCAGGTTTGAGATGATCTATTTTTCACCAAAGTTCTGGTGTGACACTCTAGGATAAGCTGTGGACTACTAACCACAAGGTCGGAGGTTCAAACCCACCCACCACTCTGTAGAAACCCTATCCAGGGTCGCTATGAGTTAGAACTGACTCAATGGCACTTAACAACAACAATTGCCCAAAAGTTGTGACCGTAGGCTTATTATTGAAGAAAGACTGACATCTATATCTTCTCAAGAGTGGGGCTGATAGGTGTTACCCCTATAGTGTACCCTCATGTCCAAACAGACTTTCAATTCACTGATGCTAGAGTCCTGATTTCCTCACATGCTTTCATACCTTGCTGAACGCTGCTTGCCTACCACCTTGCTTTTTCTTATCACTGCCTTTCCAAATGGCATGCGTTTTTGTTGAGTTGGCCCTCCACTCATGGTGATTCAATGTACAGTAGAACAAAACACTGCCTGGACCTTCCCCATCCCCATGATTGGTTCTAGACCAGACTGCAGTGGTCATAGGCTTTCTTTCAGTGGCTGATTTTTGTAAGTAGATCACTGTCTTACTCTGGAATCTGTGCTGAAAACCTATTCAGCAGCAAAGCAACATGCAAGGCTCCACTGCCAGATGGTGGCTATGAGCCTGGGTCTTCTGCAGGGAAGGCAAGGGTTCTACCACTGAGCCATCATTGCCTACTAAAATGGTACGGGATAAATAAAATACAGCAAGGTTCTGCTCCAAGACAAAAAGACTGACCTTAAAAAGCAAAAGAGCAGTAAAGCGTAGTCTTGGTGCTCTGTGACCATCAAGCAACTCATTTAATTGACTTTGACCCCAATGCATCCAAAGTGCTCACTTAATAGACTGGACACTTATCACTGCCTGTACTCAAACAAGACATTGATTTCTTATGTAAGGATCCACTTCCTTCTAAGACTTTAGAGAATGAATCTGTGTCTGGAGGGAACATCTAAGCTTCTTTCTGGGAAACATACTTCCAGAAAGATCCCAAAGGAGTAGGCAATTTTGCCTACTGTACCTTAGAATTCAGTTCTGAAATCACAAAGCAACCATCCTAGATTACCATCTCATGGTCTCTGAGAGTCAAACTCATCCACCCAGGCCAATGTGAGCAGAACATTCCAGAACTAGTGGCTCCAGAAAGGAGGGGCAGGACGGATCCAATAGACTACATGAATCAGGCTTGAGAGTGGAGAGGAAGATGAGTTCTATTGCTACAGGATGAAGAGGGGAGCTATTCCTACACACCTCACAGACCTCAACGGCAGGTGGTCAGGTATAGCAGAGGGAGCGGGGAGAGTACAGGACAAAGAATATGGGTTTGAAACCTGGCTCTGTCATGTCCTAACTCAGTGACCTGGGCAAGTTATTTCCCTCTCTGGGCTTTACTATTGAGTTCATTGAAAGGGGAATAATACTACAAGCCCCAAACCTCTTATGGAAAAATCCTAAAATCCCCAAACACCTTTAAAACCAAGATTTTTCTGTAACTTATTTAGAAGTAAACTTGACCTGAACCAGGCACGAACTCAAAGTCTTAGAGCAAAAATTGTGTTTGCTTACAAGATGCTCCTCCAGACTCCACTGGTGTGTGAATTATAGTATATGTACTTGTTTACTTTTTTCAAATCAGAAAAATTCTGAATCTTCAAGGGTTAGGATAATTTGTATTATATCTTAGAGGGGGGCTGGGAGGATGAAACGAGGAAATGTGTTTGAAATAAGGTATCGTACACAGTAACTTAAAGTGGATCACAGTTACCATATTTAGACTTGTGCCACCAGAGAATGTTCAGGAAATATGCTAATAAACAATAAGCATCTATAGGCTGCTCCACATCAAGCTTCAGCTACCTTCACAAAGACAACTGGGCCCCTGACAAGTTGCAAAACCAGTGCCAGTCTTGTAGGAAAGGGAGGCACAGTATACTTCTAAACAAGAGTCCTGTCATGGGATCTGATCTTTCACTAGTTCCCAACACTGGGTCTTTTACTGTAGAGAGCCTTCTACTGCAGTGAATGCCTCTCAATGAGGGTATTCAAGCCTCACCCAGCTCTAATTTAGGCCCTCAATCCTGCTTCATGAATATTGCGCTGACATAAGGTTTTTTTCTGTCTAGGACTTTTCTTTGAAATATTTGAAGATCATGGAGGATGGGAGAAAAAAAATATCCAGTGGACAGTGTTTATAATAGTGTAATGATTACCTTAGGTAGAATCTTAACTTAAGCTGGTAACAGATGTTGATGCTCCCTGTGAATTTCATTTTTATAAAATGTGGAACTATTGCACCTCTCCAGATCTTCTAAAACATAAATAGAGACAAAAAGTTGTGGGATGCTGTATCCACACCTTTCCTCTAAGGTACCAACCCCACTGGTAGATCGGTTTGACATTTAGCAGGAAAATAGAAACTATTTCAAAATAATAAGCTAAACCAATCATCATCTTGCTAACTGGGTTTCTCTAGCATGCCTTGAACTTAGAAGTGAAACCAGAATAATTAATAATAATAGGCACAGGCACTAAAGTGAAAACTGTCTGTTGACACCCTTGGTGTGAAAAGACATTTGAAAAGGTTTTAAATTGTAATGTCAATAAAAGGTTTGGGGTTTCCCCCTCAACTCCTCTTTCTCCTCAAGGGCATTTTATAGCAGTCAGTGCTGGGACCAACTGAGGCTTATGCATCTGTCAATGAGTTTCCTTTGTTGTCTACTTCCAAGTAATAAGAGCAGAAGGTGTGCATGTGTGTACACTTGGGAGCATGTTCTGTCACATAACACATGGGGTGTTCCTCAAGATGGCAGCTCATACACTGGAAGAACATGATAAACATCTGTGAAACAGACTTAGTAAAGTGGACCGACTTCACAGCTGAGTCTTCATCTAACCCAGAGATGAAGGTAGGACAGCTTAGAATTCTGTGGAGATGATTTTCTCTTTGAAAACCCTGACTGGCTTCCCACTGACCACAGGAAAATGTCTGAACTCTATTACTCCTAGTGCAGGGTCAGTGCTGGACTGCGAACCACAAGGTTGGAAGTTCAAACCCACCAGTTGCTCCTTGGAAACCCTATTGTTGTTGTCAGATGCCATCGAGTCGGAACCGACTCATAGCGACCCATTGCACAGCAAAACGAAACAATGTCCGATCCTGGGCCAACCTCACTACCGCTGCTACACTTGACGCCATCAATTATGCCACCTGGCCTATCCATCTCGTTGGGGGTCTTCCTCTTTTTCTCTGACCCTCCATCTTACCCAGCATGACATCCTTCTCCAGCGACTGTTCCCTCCTGACAATATGTCCAAAGTATGAGAGACAAAGCTTAGCCATCCTGGCCTCCAAGGAGCACTCTGACTGCACTTCTTCCAAAACAGATCTATTGGTTCTTTTGGCAGTCCATGGCACTTTCAGTATTCTCCTCCAACACCATAATTCAAAGGCATCAATTCCTCTACAATCTTCCTTATTCACTGTCCAGCTTTCGCATCCATATGAGGTTATTGAAAACACCATGGCCTGGGTCAGGCACACCTTATTCCTCAAGCTGACATCTCTGCTCTTCAACACTTTAAAAAGTTCCTGTGCAGCAGATTTGCCCAATGCAATACATCGTCTGATCTCTTGACTACTGCTTCCACGAGTGTTGATAGTTGATCCAAGAAGAATGAAGTCCTTGACAACTTCAATCTTTTCTCCATTGATAAGAATGTTGTTTACTGGTCCACTGGTAAGGATTTTTGTTTTCCTGACACTGAGATGCAACCCATACCAAAGGTTATGCTCTTTGATCTTCATCAGGTTCACTATGACTCAGAACCAACTCAACAGCAATTAACAACAGCAACTAGTATCCATAACATAATTTATATAGTTTTCCTTTGGCTCCACCCAAATTTACATAATTAAAAAAAATCTCTTCCTTTAGTCCACATTGGCCTCATTTAGATGCCTCAGCGTGTGCCACCTTCTCACTTCCTTTTAGGATTCTGTAGGTGCCAGTTACTTCTACCACTCCTTCCACCACGTTAAGCCCAACTCCTACTCTTTCTTCAGTTTTCAGTTTATACTGCTGTTTCCCAAGAAAGGAAGACTTTGTTTATCATTCAAATGAGGTGGCTTTCCTTGTTATATGCCCCTACAGGTCTCCTTGCTTTTGTGTCATGGAATTGCCACACATATTTACTGCTGTTTCTCTTACTGAACTTAAGTTCTCTGAGGGCAGGGAGGAACTGTGTCTAATTCACTTCTGCATGAACAAATGTCACACAAACCCTGACACAGAGTTCTGTTCATTATTTAAATTATCTTCCTTTAAAATTCAATAAGAACCAAGAAATAAAATTTCTAGATAATGTTTTCTAATAATTGGTCTTTAAAATGACTATTGTTGTTGATGGTGTTGTTAACTGCTGTTGAGTCAGTTCCGACCCTGCATACAGCTTCTGAGGAGCGGCTGGTGACCCTGAACTGCCGACGTTGCGGTTCAAACTGACTTTGCAGTCCAGCTCATTAACCTGCAGCAGAATCCCGCTCCATCCTCCATTTTTTAAAGGCAAGAAAATTAGAAGCAGAGACAAATGTCCTTTTAACATCTGTGAGGAATGGGGTTATGTCTAGGTAATTTCTCAATGGGAAGAATTAGCACTTTTCTTCTTTATTTATCCCATCATGGCTCTCAGTGGATTTTACTTGCCATAGGTTTTGGAATTGGGTTGCATAGTTGAGCATTCTAACTGCGTCAATAATTTGTAGACCTGTAAAGTGTTGACTTGGCAAAGGCTGTGTGACAGAAACACTTACAACAATTTTAAAAGACCAGCTGCCGAGGCTGCTTATTTATGTACAAACACCTCCTGGAATTTGGTTCCTTGGTTTGGAGGCCGAGGGGCATGGTTTCATGGGAAAACCCGGTGAACTGGCTAAATAACACGCTTAGTGCTTTTATTCTACCTCTTAGTGATTCACTGCCTTCTGTCTGGGGTCTTAAAAGCTTGCAAGTGGCCATCCGAGGCACAACAATTAGTTTCTATTCACCTGAAATAACAGAGCAAGAAAGAGAATCAGGAATAGGAAGATGTGGCATTTGTAGCTAATTGCCTCCATGAGCAACTTCCTCCTTAAGAACTAGATTGTGTTCAGCTATCATTACTGAACATTTCTGATCAAAGATTCCATAGAAGAATCATGATCAAAAGGAAGAAAATATAAAGCAGAATTTCAATTTCTCATGGATTCTAGACTTCCTGGAGTCGGTTGAGAGTCTAGATGAACCCCTGAAACTATGGCATGGAGATAATCTTTAAACCTTAAATCAAAAGGAGCTCCTGAAACCATGTTACAACCAAGGAGTAATTTATCTTACCTAGTAAAGAATGTCTACCTTGAGCATTATGGTTTCTTACGTGCTGATCCTACAGTGCGACACCAGGGCACTCCAGATCAAAATTTTACAGGTAATGAATTTATGTTAATGCGAGAAGAACAACAAAAAATGAGCGTGAGAACAGTTGCACAACTCAAAGAATGTAATCAGTATCATTGAATTATACATGTAGAACCAATCGAATTGGTGTTTGTTTTGCTGTGTAAACTGTCAACAATAAAATAAAAATTTAATTATATTATCAACTGTCATCACCTCAAACCATTCATCTGAGTCACACAATAAACCAGTGAAGTCACCACATCTGGCATGAGTGATAGAGTAGTTGAGTAGGGACTTAGCAACACTGCATTCACAAAATCAAAGTTGGAGCCAGTAGCTCCATAATGACACTGTGTAGGGTTTCTGAGGAGTGACTGGTGATCCTGAACTGCTGACCTTGTGGATAGCAGCCCAGTGCTTATCCTACAGCACCATACCAGAACTCGCAGCATCTTACTAAAAGGATAGAAACCAGTCTTGTGGCAATGGAATATGGAGGACAAGATGGGCAATTAGTGTAGAAGGAAGTGCTGAGGAAATTAATGCTGGGATACTTGGAAAACAGGGCTCTGACTTGTTCTGAGGCAAGCTCAAGCTTGGTGGGAAGCCTGACGGACAGGCAACCAACATCTCTATCTATCCATCCTTGGTCAGAGAACCAGGGGAAATCGTAAAAGTTAACTTTAGACAACTGTTCATGTGGTAGGTAAAGTAGAGGGATAATATGGTAAGGGTTCCATAATGAGGTGGAGTGGATAAGACAAAATATCCCACAGAACAGGTGTACTTGAGACACGATTCTACAGTGAAAGGTTGTTGATGTTGACTCTTGAACAACATGGGTTTGAACTACACGGGTCCACTTATATTTGGATTACAAAACAAACAACAAAAACGTTACATGACACTAATCATACCTGTGTGCGCAGTTGTCCCCAACAAATTGTGTATCGAAGTAAACAGCGATCGCTCCCGGCTTTCATGTATTTTTCATTGTATTTAGTACAATTCTATAAAGCTCAAATTAACACCAGGGGACCCAAACAAAGTGGCATTAGTGATGATGGAATTGCTTCCAAGAAGCAGAAAAAAGTCATAACATTACAAGAAAAAGTTGAATTGCTTGATATGTACCATAGATAGAGGTTTGTAGCTGTGATTGTTCACCATTTCAGATAAATGAGTCCAACTTAAGACCACTGTCAAAAAAGGAAAGGAAATTGGGGAGCCATGGCTGCAACTATGCCCACAGAAGCAAAAACTTTACACTTTTGTATCATACTGAAAATGTAGTTTTATGTGGGTGTAGTCTATAACCCGTATAACACACAAAATATGTGTTAATCCACTGCCTATCTTCTGATTGGTAAGGCTTCCTTCCAGTCAACAAGTGGGCTCTTAGTAGCTAAGTTTTGGGGGAGTCAAACATTATATATGGATTTTCAACTGTGCTGGCACCCTTAACCCCTGTGATGTTCAAGGGTCTGACTGTAACGCAAAGGGAGGGGAGGTGGGTGGAGTTGGGTGTAACTGGCGAGAACCGTAGAGCCATGGGCATCACCTTATATGCGAGCAGAAAAGGCAAAGATGCCTGCCGATCTTCCCTCCATCAGCAGAACAGTGAGTGGGCTCTTATTCAGGTCCTTTAGAGTTAACCGCTTGTGAAATCCCCTAGATTGGACTGAAATCAAGTGGTACACATTTCTTAGGATACCTACATGATACCCAACTGGCATCTCTGTGTCAGGCCAACCCACAACAAAGAACTTACAATAACTTGTCAATAATGGATCTTTAGAAAAAGCCAATCATCACTGATAGAAAATGACAAAAACCCTCCCATGAAAGTTGTCTTTGCCTTAAACACTCAGCTAGCCATTGCCTTGTGACTAGCAAGAATGAAAAACCTTATCAAGGAAGCTCTTGTGCTCTTCCTCCTCCCTTCTTTTTCATTCATGAGTAATTTAGTCCAAATGCCATTAGGTAGAGTAGAACAAGATTAGAGTCTGCATTGGGAGTAGGAGGAGCCACAGTGGAGTGAGAAAGGTATCATGGGCGGAGCCAGGGGGAGTGGCCTGACACTGAGTGTTGGCACCATAAGTGCCCATATGCTATCTCAGCATGGACCCGTAACACACAGTTCATGGATTGTTTGGCCCACATCTTGAAGAGCGCTTCTCTGTGGTAAAAATGTGGATCCCTGAATGCCATTAAATCCACATGGAAAATAAAAACTCCTTCACCAGCCACCCTGTTGTCCATAATAGCAACAACAACAATTATCATCATATGCAACACAACAACCTACATGAAGTATTCAAGAAAGGGACCAAGCAAGATTAAAGACCTACCTTTCCTTATACGGTCATATGATAAGACTGATTCCAAACCAATGGCTTTGTGGTGACTTAAAGAAAACAAACCCAACCACACAAAAAGAACAAAAACATCTTCGCTGGATCAATCTGCAACACTGATTCATAACTGTCATCACTGAAAATGAACCCATCAAAGGGGTTAGTAAGACACATTTCAAAATTAAATCAATTTAATTTAACTATAGATACTGAAAGTCAGGGTGACTAGATTGGAATCTAGCCCATACCTGAACTCACTCTGACTGGAACTGTGTGGCCATACACAACCCCTCCCTCAGTGAAGAGAGCCCCTTCAAACAAAAGGGAACAATTCTCCATAATGAACCAAAGTCAGAGGACCACAACGAGAATGGAGCTATCCCATCTTCTAGGAAGAGGACACTCTGGCACTCTTGTGGTCTATCCCCAAATGCTGAAATACTCATGCCAATGTCTCCCAGTCACCGAGAGAACCGGATCCACATAGAAACCTGTGTGCTAGAACCAACAATACTGGATTTCCATAGCATCTATCTGTGGCAAGAGGTCCTTGACTTACCTGGGGCAGTTTTGTAGCATGTTGTTCTGGAAGGCAGCGATGAAGCATTCTTTGCCCTGGAGCTCTGAGTACTCTGCAAGACTTTTCGCTGCCTCTTCAGCTCCTCTTCCCTTTCCTGGGCTGCTCGGATCTCTTCTTCAATCATGGACAAAGTCCGCTGCTTCCTTGATCTGAGCTTGAAGGGCCCTACCGTCACGTCTGATTCTTGAGTGGCCAGGAGGGAGGCTGTACTTCTCAACTCAGCTGCCTCTGAATATTTGCTAAAGTAGCTCCCTTCGGGCCTGGTCTCCTCCATGTATACTGGGCCACTGCGCTGTATGGCAGGCTGTGGCTGGGAGGGCCCCTTTTCCCTGAGCGCTCTGTCTTCAGCAGGCAGAATCTTTGGGGATACATCCCTTTTCTCTTGAACAGGAGAAGACACTTGAGGTGGCTCAAACATGCTCTGAGTCTTCTCTGAGCTGAGAGGCCCTCTTTCAGCTTCCTCTAGAGTGGCTTCAGGTCCCTGCTGTTTTGCCCTATCCTTGGTGGTTTGAGATACAGCTTGATCCACTTGCTCAGCAATGGCTTGTTGAATAGCATTGTGCACCAGGAGACCAGCCTGGTATTCCAAGGGGTCATCAACTGACGGAGAGTCTCCTAGCATGGAAGAAGGGGAATAGAAGCCATGATCACTAAATGACTTGGAGACACCTTCTCCTCTGTTTTCTGAGGGGTTGTCAGTTTGTGGAGTCTGGGGCAGAGAAAAATCAGCCAGTGAATTTTCTTGGAGAGCATTAGTTGTCTCGTTGGAGGTCCCACTGTCACTGATGTTGTCCATGCTGAAATCATTGGACAGGGTCTCCAGGACGGTGGTATCCTGGGACCTCACAGACAATTCATCCAAACCAGAGTCAAGCTCCTCTGGGGTCAAAGAGACATTGACTGACTTTGAGAACTGATCCAAAATCCCATGGTCATCATCCTTGACCACAGTGAGGACTGCCCGGGCACTTGTAAACTCTCTGTCCTCTGCCCACAGTTTAGATAAGGGCCCACGTTTAGAGGGCTCACTGTAGGACCCTTCCTTTTCCTGAGGAGCCATGCTGCCCTGGCCTCCTCCCACAGACTGGCTCTCAAGGGCACAGACTTTCTGCCCCTTGGCCATCGATGCAGCACTGTCTTCTGGGGGTCCCCCAATGGAGATTGGTCTCGAGATAGTCACTGGCTTGTCTGAGTTGATTGACCCCAGAGGCCTGTAAAAAGGCTTGATAGAGAAAAGCCTGGGTGTGCTCTGGCCCTTGGCCACTGTGTGCCTGGAATTCTCCATCAGCTGAAACTGTTTTCGAGCAGCAGAGAAATCTATCTGCTCTGTGACGATGTCCTCCTTTGCATTTTCAGTCATGCTCGACTGTTCCTGAGAGAAGGCAGGGGCCGTGCAGACCTGCGTCAGGGGCGGCTGCTGCTGCAGCTGCAGCTGCTGCAACAGCAACTGCTCCTGCTGCGCCCTTCTCTCCTTGCGTTCCTTGTACCTTTTGTGTGATTCCAGATGCTCTTCATCCAGCTGCTCCTCAATGGTTTTTTCCTGGGGGGGATTCCACCATTTGGCTGCAATACCAGGATTCTTTTTCATAGCCTGGCTCCGAATGAGTTCCCTCCTTTCCTTTTCCAGCTCCAGCATCTCTTCTGAGGGTCTGACTTTCCTGACACAGTATTGCCCTTTCTCATTCTCATCATCTTCAAAGAGCTTGGAGGGCTTCTTGTCTTCATGGAAGGCCCGCAGCTCAAACTTGGCCTCCTTCTTCAGTGTTGTGAGCGTCAACTCCCCATCTCGGGAAGAACACCGGGAGCTGGTTGAGGAGCTCGGGCTCACAGGTGCCTGTAGGCTGTCGCCCAGCACATCTCGGGACTGATCAGAAGGATGGCCATTGGCTCTTTCACCCTCTGCCATGGTATCGGAGTTGCTTTTACTGAGCAAAATGTGAGGAGGAACCTGCCTACCAGCTGTTCTCTCAGAGGGCTCTGGCAGAATGGCTGTGTGGGCAAGTGGGTTCAGGCTGCCCACCAAGATGGCTGTGCCAGGCTCCGGGGAGGATGTTCCGTTGTACGTTCCGTCCACAATAGAATCACAGCAGTTGGCCTCTAGCACCTCGTCTAGATACTGGATCTCTCTGGCCACATCGGTATCCAGGGATTCCTGATGATCACTGAGAAGGCCATTGTGAGGGGATGAGTAGAAAGAGGAGGAATGGTCTGTAGAATGTGAGGTCAATGTGATTCCAGGAACACTTTTACATTCTGAAACCGAGACCTCAATTTCCATTTTTTGGGGATCTGAGGAAAGAGAGCTGGCAGTAGGCTCCAGGAGATTGGCACTACCGTTGTCTCTGTTGTTTTTTAGCCGGATATCATCCTCAGAGAGCTGGGGAGACTTCTGGAACAAAGAGGAAACAAAAGCCAGGGTTAGACACCATGCCTTTTATGAAGGAGAATCATGAGAAATTGGAATTCTGGTGTGGCACTGAAGGATGAGCACTGGGCTGCGAACCACAAGGTTGGTGGTTCAAACCCACCAGTTGCTCCTAGGAAACCCTGTACAGGGCTGCTACGAGTCAGAAACAACTTTATGGCACGTAACAACAATACAATGAGAAATGAACTCATAAGTAAATGAAAGGAAAATTAATAATGATGAATTCTTTTGAATAGAGATTGTCCTTCTAATAATCCTTTAAACACTCCTTTGGTGGTGGTTACTATTAACCTTCTAGATTTTTCAGATCCCTTTTATTTACTGCTTGTCCAGAAAACTTTCAATCAATGTTAGTTCCAGTTTAAATTTTTAAGTTAAATGTGGACTTAAATAATCTCAAGACATTGCTCAAATGTTTTTTTAAACTGGTAATTATGACACCGTTGTACCACTGAAATAATTCATAGCAAGTAATAGTTCCATTAACAACAACAACAACAACAATAGTTCCATTTGTGTGTTCACAATGGAGAAAAAGAAGAAGACCCTCCCCCCCCACCTCAAACGAGACGGACTGGCACATTGGTGGCAGCGAGGGGCTCAGGCCTAGCAACGCTTGTGAGGTTGGCCCAGGAGCGGACAGTGTTTCACTCTATTGTGCATAGATAGGGTCACTATGAGTCGGTATCGACTTGATGGCACCTAACAACAAAAACAACAACTGTAAAACCAAAAGGTCCTTTCGCATTAATAAATCTTCTTGAAAACATGTGATTCTCTGTCAGGTTTAAGGCAACAATTCTGGAGGCAAGAAACTTCTTTGGAATATGGTTCCAGAACAAAAGCTGAAAAACAACAGATCCCCTTAATGGCCCTTTTGAGGTTACAGAGCCCCAGAGACATGGCTGCCATTGACCAGGTGCACCATCAATAAGGTGGCCATACTCAAGGCCACTGGCTACACTGTCCTGCTCTCTGGGACTGACTGCATCAGGGCCATACTCCTTAGTTAGAAAGTGAGTCGCTTCGAAAAGCTAGTGGTCAGCAGCACCTCCCATTCAACTTCTAAGAAGCTTTATACGTGATAGCTCCAACTTCTGGTTAAACAAGAAAACTATGTTCTTTATGGCTGCCAGTTTTTAAATGCACCATTTCCCCTCACCAGTTATCTAGACTACGTAATTTTGTTATTTGGTGGCATTATTGCTGTTACGTGCCATCCAATCAGTTCTGACTCATAGTGATCCTGTTTAGGGTTTAAAAGTTGGAAGCTGGTGAGTTGACTTGACAACCTTGCAGTTAGCAGTCTAGTGCTTATCCTACAGTGCTACATCAGGACTCCAATTTGGCATTAGTAAGACTAATGTCACTTAGTCGATACTGACTCAAAGATACCCTGGATAGGATTTTCAAGGCTGCTCTGGTAGCGTAGTGGTTACAAATCGGGCTGTGAACCTCAGGGTCAGCAGTTCGAAACTACCAGCTGTTCTGCGGGAGAAAGATGAGGCTTTCTGCTCCCGTAAAGATTTACATCCTTGGAAACCCTGTACAGGGTCGCTATGAGTCGGAACCGACTCCACGGCACATAACAACAACAACAACAACAACAACAAATCTTTATAGGAGCAGGAAACGTCATCTTTCTTCTCACGAGTGGCTGGTGGGTTTAAACTACCAACCTTGCAGTACAGTGCTTATCCTACATACAGGGCCACCGGGACCCCTTATTATTGACATAGTACAATGGCAACTTGAACTATGGTATAATATTTATTTGTTAAATTTTGAAGGATTAGAATATATATGAAAACGCCATCTTAGGATGACTCTCAGGGGACTCATTTTTAAATTCTTCCAAGGAAAGTAGATAATTGTGCATTTATTTATGAGACTAGAAAAACATGACGGTTCATCCTAGATGTTCTGCATAGTTGTCAGAAAGCTGACATATTCTCACTCGGCTGTCCATGAACTGAAGAGGAGCCTGAGATTTTCCCCTCACATTGTTTTCCACATTCACCTTCCAACTTAAATCAGTCAAGAATAGAAATCCCTTTTCTGGTACAGCCAACAATAATGATGATAATATTGTTTTTCTTTGTCAAGAACTTCTGGTCTCTGACGATCTTCCAATCTAGGTCTGGGGTTTGCCGATACCCGACATTTAACATTAATAACAATAATCATTAATGTCCTTGTCTTTATTTTGGGGGCCACCATTAACTCATGGCTTTTGTTTTTGTTTTTTAAATAAGATTTTATTTTGAAGGCTTACACAATTCAGGTTCCCATTCAATTACTTCTACATAAGTTGTTGAACAGCATTGCTTACATTCCTCACAATCCTCTTTTTTTTTTTTTTTTAAGTTCTAGAATGAACTAAAGAAGCTCTGGTAGCATTGTTGTTGTTGTTGTTGTTATGTGCCGTGGAGTCGGAACCGACCCACAGCGACCCTGTACAGGTTTCCGAGGCTGTAAACCTTTATGGGAGCAGAAAGCCTCATATTTCTCCCACGGAACCACTGGTAGTTTCAAACTGCTGACCTTGCGGTTCACAGCCCGAGTCGTAACCACTACGCTACCAGAGCTCCTTTAAAGAAGCTCTGGTAGCATAGTGGTTATGAATTGGGCTGCTAACCTCAAGGTCAGCAGTTTGAAACTACCAGTGGTTCCGTGGGAGAAATATGAGGCTTTCTGCTCCCATAAAGGTTTACAGCCTCGGAAACCCTATGCAGGGTCACTATGAGTCGGAACCAACTCCATGGCACACCACCACCACCACCAGAATGAACTAAGAGGCATGTCAGCTAAAGAATTGTTTGGTATTGTTTTTAAGTGCCAGCGAGTTGGTTTTGATTCATAGTGACCCTATATAGGGTCTCCTAGGAGCGGCTGTTGAGTTTGAGACACCAACCTTGTGACTCAGACTGATCTTGCATTCCAGTGCTTTATCCCACAACATCACACCAGGACTCTGAAGTGGTTACCGTCATTAAAAAAAAAAATAAACGAAACTTTTTTTTTTTTTTTGGACTGGGTAGTGGTAATGTTGGAAGACTGGTGTGACACTAACATCAGCAACAGACTGCGAACCACAAGTGCAATAGTTCAAACCAACCAGCTGCTCCTCTGAAACCCTATACAGGGTCATTATGAGTCAGAACCGCCTCGACAGCACTTAACAACAAACAACAACAAAGTGGGAGTGTTAAGGTGATTGTCTTTAACTTCTACTCTCATGTCCTTAAGAATCACAGAAAATCTGAATTCCCCTAGTTGACTGTCATTAAATTTCAAGTATAAACTTATTGTCACTGAGTCAATTTCAATTCAGCACAAGATTAGAACCACCCCAGAGGGTTTCCAAGACTGAAATGTTTACAGAAGCACACTGCCACGAGTCTCTCTTCAGGAGCGGCTGGTGGGTTTAAACCGCTTTCCACTGGTCGGCAGCCAAGCACTTTAACCACTGCAGCACCAGAGGAGCTCCTCATTTCAAATGTTGTTAAGTGAGTCGGTTCCAACTCATAGAAATCCTGTATAGGGTTTCTAGGGAGCACAGCTAGTAGGTTTGAACCGTCAACCTGTGGTTGGCAGTTCAGTGCTTATCCTACAGCATCATACCAGTTTCAAGTATATCTAGGCCAAAATTAGCAAGATCCATAGAAAATTATTATTTAACTTTCTATAAACAGATCAACTAAAAGACATACAGGGCTGCTATGTTGAGAATCAGATGAGCCACGGCACTTCCACTGGGTAAAAGATTTACTGCTAAGCTTGTTCAGGATAGTGGCGCTTTCTTCAATCCATTTTGGCTTTGTGGAAAGAAGTAGGAAGCCCCTGGGACTGAAATATGGTTATGGTTAAAAGTCACCTCTCTGCTAAAATATCACCCACTTTTAAAAGTTGTTGACAAGAAAAGGATGAACGCAATGAAGCTAAAAAACAAATCAATAACTATGTTTTTCATTTGTTCATTAATTCATTCATTAAATACACAGGAAGCTTACTCCACAGGGCCATAATGAAACTGTTACTGTTAAGTGTAGTTAGTTGAGTGGGTTCCAACTCATAGCGACTCTGCAACGCAGTAACAATAAGCTACAGGAGAACAGTAAACAACTTTTAAAAAAAACCACAAACTCAATTTCCCATACTTTCTAGGAAGTCACATGTCTATTTTAGAGTTTACTTAATCTGGGTCAAGAGAAGTGTGCCTATACCGTTCTCTTTTGTTGCTAATTACAAGATAGGAGGATCTGGGCTTAACTCAAGGGGCCCTGGTAGAGCAATGGGTTACTTACTGGGCTACAAATGACAAGATCGGTAGTTCAAGCCCACTACCTGGTCAGATGAAGAACGATGAGGCTATCTGCTCTCCTCAGGATTTACAGTCTCAGAACCCCTAGGAAGTTCTGTCCTATAGGGTTGCTATACATCAGAGTTGACTTGATGGCAGTGGATGTAGATTTTGTCTGGGCCAAGCTCCATAGCCTTCAACAGAACACTTTTTGGCTTTTTCCGCTAGCATTTCCTCTTTCTCCTGAATGCCTGAGTTTAAGTATTTGAGATAGAGGTAGTGATGTCCTACCAGTTTTTTCGTTTAAGACACAAAAATCTTATCAACTATTTCAAGGCATACTTTCTGAACTATACAACAATGTTTCTTACACATCATTTGAAAATCTGAAAATAGTATTTTGTAAGAAATGCTGTTGGTATTCCAGACACTACTTCGGCTCCTCTTAGGCATTAGCTGATTAGTATAAATCCCTGATTTGGACCTTACCCTGATGGGATTCCAGACAAACTCTCAAGAAATCCAACCTGTACTCATTTGAGAGAGAGAGAGAGAGAGAGAGAGAGAGAGAGGCTTGCTTATTCACTTTTGCAAAATTGGGGGTCAGATCCAGCAGACATGGGCAGACGCAACACGTGGTCAGCTTGCAAACAGTTTTATTCCCCTATCTTGGAAAAAGCCCCCCTCCATTTCCCCTTTACTGGGTATTTTGGAGTTTATAATCTTTCAAGTATGTTGCCTACTAGTCCTTACTGAAAGCATTCTCATTTAAAGTTAGTTTCCCCCTCCCCATGAACTTTCCCTATATCCTTGATGGGTGTAATCTTATTTTAAAAGACTCTAGCTGATCAAACTGGTCTCTTCCTCTCCTCTGAGCTCTCTTGTTATGCCAGCCAGTTGTTGCCCCCAAGATTCCCTTAATCCTGAAGATGAGATGGATCACCCCAAAAGCTATTTCTCACATATTTGGCAGTACATGTTTACAGTGTGTCAAAAAAAACACACAACCCAACAACACTGGTTTTATCTCCAGGTCAGAATGAATACTAAGCCTCGATAGTTTTGTCTTCTGACATCCGTCAAACTGAAATTTTTAAAAAATGCTAATTAATGATTAAAAATCAAAGTGACAGGTAATTTAAGATGCTTTCAACACTGAAAAAATGTCTTAACACTGGAGGGCATAAACAGGAGACTCTCTCTTCTTCTCTTGGTTACATGGGGCTTACTTTCCATAATTCCAGAAATTGTTCCTAACACACAACTCTGTCTACTACAGAAGGCAGCAGCTCTAAACCACAATCAGAGAGCTAAACATCCCTGAGTTACTGAGTCACAATCATGCATAAAAGGCTCTGAGTTTGTGTACTTAAGACAGCAATCAAAACAAAAGAGTAAATTCCTGAGGTCTCCTCTCAGTAGGAAGGATGTATCCTCAGGCAAGATAGCCTGGTGTGATCAAAGTCACCAGTAACTATAACAGGTAAATAGATATCCCATATGTCTTGAGTCTGAGCTTGACATCATTAAATGATATCTTGTTTTAAACCAACAAAAGCTTATTACTCCCTTTGAAGATAAGAAGGGCTAGAATTGTCTCTAAGCTTCTGATAAGGTACATTCATTAAGTTGTCTGGAAAGTTCTTTCTGAAATAAATTATGCTCCAATACAAATATCAGGAAGATATGAAAGTACCATAAATCTAGAATTTTTAGAGGTCAGAGGAAAACTAGGGTGCTAAAGGAGTCCTGGTGTGGCACTTGTAAGATAAACACTGGATTGCTAACCGTAGGTAGGTAGTTCAAACCCATCAGCTGCTTGTTGGAAACCTGATGTTGTTGTTGTTATTAGATGCCATCAAGTCGATTCTGACCCATAACAACCCTGTATAGGGTTTCCAAGGAGCAACTGGTGAGCTTGAACCACTGATCTTGAAGTTCAAACAACTTTGCAGTTTGACTGACGCATTAGCCCACAGTGCCAAACCAGGACTCCTGGAAACTTGATAGAGGGTTGCTTACGAGTTAGAACCAACTCATTGGGCCTTAACTGCAACATCAACATACAAAGGGTGTTAGAGGAAGCACTCTTGGTATATATAGTGGGTTAAAATTTGGGCTTCTAGCCTCAAGGTTAGCAGCTCAAATTCACCAAATAGCCCCATGAAAGAAATATGTAGAACAGTCTGTGCATTTGAATTATGGTGTTGAAGAATATTCAAAGTACCACAGACTGCCAAAGGAACAAACATATCTGTCTTGGAAGAAGTATGGCCAGAATGTTTGTTAGAAGCAAAATGGCAAGACATCATCCCACGTACTTTGGACATGTCTTCAGAAGGACCAGTCCCTGGAAAAAGACATCATGTTTGATAAAGAGGAAACAAGGAAGGCCCCCAAGAAGATGGACTGACACATCACAATCATTGTGAGGATCACAAAGACCAGGCAGTGCTTCATTCTGTTGTGCACAGGGTTGCTGTGAGTTGGAAACAGCTTGACGGCATGAAACAACAGTTTCAGAAACTCTGAAGAGTCTGCCCAACAGGGCACATAACAACAACAACAAAGGAGTGAATGCTGACTTTGAATCACCAACTTTACAGTAGTCAATGCTTATCTGCAACCTTGCAGTACAGTGCTTATCAACAGTGCCATACCAGGAAACCATGATATATATATATATATATATATATATATATATGTTGTTGTTAAGTGCCATCGAGTCAACACTGACCCATAGTGACCTTATGCACAGCAGAATGAAACACTGCTCGATCCTGGGCCAACCTCACTACTTCAATTCATCGATGCTGCCACTTGGCCAATCCATCTCGTTGGGGGTTTTCCTCTTTTTCTCTGACCCTCCACCTTACCAAACATGATATCCTTCTCCAGAAGACGGTAGAAGAATTGATGCCTTTGAGTTATGGTGTTGGAGGAGAATACTGAAAGTGCCATGGGCTGTCAAAAGAACCAATAGATTCGTTCTGGAAGAAGTGCAGCTAGAGTGTTCCTAAGAGGCCAAGATGGCCAAACTTCTCTCATACTTTGGACATATTGTCAGGAGGGACCAGTCGCTAGAGAATGAGATATAGATAGATAGATACATACATACTATATATATATATATAGATAGATAGATAGATAGATAGATAGATAGATAGATACACACACACACACACACACACACATATATATATATATATATATATATATATATATACCCTGGTGTGGTGCTGCGCTGGACCACAAGGTCTGTTTGAGCCACAAGGTCGGCAGTTCAAACCCACCAGCTGCTCCTCAGAAACCCTAGACAATGTTGCTGTGAGTTGGAGCTGACTTGGCAGTACTTAACAACAACAGAATTGGATGAAGTGACTGGCTTACAAGGTTTCAAGAGGGAGTTTAGCTTAAGAGTGGCAATAAAAACTTAAAAAAATTTTTTTTAACATCTATGGTTGGCTGAATCTGCACAAGCTGAACCTGGAAACCGAAAACAACAGCAACAACATGGGAATATTTCATCATTTTCAAAGTACATGCCCAAACGTGATCTCAGCTGATGCCTGTAACAGTAGGAACCAACCAAACTAAACCCACTGCCATAGACTTGATTCTGCACCGCCTCATAGGGTTTTCAAGGCTGTGGTCTGTATAGTGGAATCCTGCTGTAGGCACTGAACTGTCAACCACAAGGGAAGCAGTTCAGACCCACCAGGCACTCCTCGAAGACCCCATACAGGGTTGCTATGAGGTGGGATAACTTGATGGAAGGTAGCTAAAACAACAATCTTTATACAAGCAGACTACCACATTGTTCTCTCTCAGAGCGGCGGTTTGGTTTGAACACCTGATCTTTTGGCTGTAACTATCAAGGACTTTAACTATCAAGGGCTCCTGGAACAATAGAAAAGGCAGGTAATTTTACTTAAGTTTTTAGTATATGAGGTTTAGAAAAATTGAAGACTGGTTCTTCTGAATTCTGTTCCACAGCCTCAAAAAGTATTTGCAAGGATTTCAGGCTTCTGAAATGACTTGGAGTACGTACGGTAAGTGTGAATTGGAAGGGAAAAAAAAAGTGAATAGAAGGAAAGAGCATTTCTTGGCTTTCTGGTTGATAGTCTGCTCACATGAACCTTACAGGTGATATGAGATACACGCTTAAACTTTACAAGTTGATGGTGGTCATCTCTTTATTCAGAACTGATCAGAAGCACAAACAGTCGGGGAGACAGTGTCAGCTTTCTGCCACTTGCTCCCTACCTGTCAGGCCCTCCAGCTGGAAACAGAGGTGTTGAATTCCTGCCAGGTCTGGGGATTTTACTCTCTGGGTTAGCCTTTGATGTTTTCCCAGAAGCAAAATATTAAGACCTGACAACTTAATCACTCACTGCAACAAACACTTAGGGAAAGAAGCTACAACTTCCTGACCCCATCTATCCCCCTAAAAGACAACAGGACAAGAGATACACTAGCAGCCTGTTCAGTTTGCACCAGAAAACACAACATTAAAGACTGTGTGTCCTCTCTGCCCAGAGTCCCTGGGCCTGTGGCTGGCACATTACAAACAGGTTAAAGGGAGTATGTTATCCTTAATAGCATGGACTGGGCCCAGGCAACATGAGAAGGATGTCCTTCACTGCATGGACAAGTAAGAAGCAAAAACTTTTACTCACTTGAAAGGCCTGCTGACCAGTTCAGAGACTTCCCAAGCTCCTGGCCTAAATGCACAGAGTGTACAAGCAAGTGTCTATGCTCTGAATAACTCAAATTACTTTTGACTAAAGTCATGAGTCCTGGGGTGTGGCGCTGCAAGTTAATGCTATGGACTGCAAAGTTGGTTTGAACTGCAAGGTTGGTAGTTCAAGCTCACCAGCCGCTTCTAGGAAGCCCTATACAGGGTTGCTATTGGTCAGAACTAACTCAAGGACACTTAACAACAACAAACGAAAGTCATGATATTTAAATTTAAAACTCTTTTCCCCAGGCAGTACGTGACCTGAGCCTTTAATCCAGTTATTTTTAAATTCCACCAAAAAGATAAATCCATTCTTGGCCTAGGGCCAGAGGCATGGCTGTAAAAGAAAACTTCCTCATAGCTGTGAAATCAGAGAGCATCTCTGTTTACCCTTCTGACCCTCCTCCTCTTTCATAAGTTGAGATTTTGCACAATTACTATCTTGGAGAAGAACTGGTTTCAAGGGTGGGCCATGTGTGGCCACCTCTAGGAAGGTTTTACAGGGCTCTCAAGTTTTCTGGCTGAGTCAGGACCGCTCCGTCACAAAGGTGAATGTGAGGAGGGGGTACAACCTGGCAGGTGATGATGCACCTGTAGGATCCTGCATAAGTCGCCTGCACCTTGTCCACTTTGGAGGAACAGGGGTAAAGCTACGGAAGTCTAGAAGAGAATCACTCCCAAAACAGAGGAAATCCGAGGAGTGTGGGAAAGGAGTAAACGTTTAAGAGGTCAAAGTTTTTCCTGGAACTTTCCTATAGATCTTTAAATATGTTCTGAGACTCTGCAGTGTGACAAAGCTCTGAAGACATCCCCAGTCTTTGACAAGGGGCTTAGCTTACAGGGCGCTATGACCAATTCTCCTGAAGAGAACAAACATCACTCTGCTTGGCCTCCTATAGAAGAATCTGGAATGTGTGGTTCATTGCCTCTGAGAACAACTGCCTCCTTGGCCTGAAACCAGAAGAACTGGATAGGGCCCTGCTACCATTACTGAACATTCTGATCAGAGAGTTCACAGTACAATCCTGATCAAAAGGAGGAAAATGCAGAACAGAATTTCAAATTCTTATGGTCTCTAGACTTCCTGGTGCCAGGGAGGCTAGGTGAACCCCCAAAGTTATTGCCCTATGATTATCTTTATACTTTAAAAATATCCCTGAAGTCTTCTTAAAACCAAACAATAGTATAGTTTAACTAGTAAAGAATGTCTACCTTGAGAATTATGCTCTTGACAACAGCAAGTTGGAAGATTCTATGGGAACCTTAGGTGGCAGTGAGTTTATGTTAATAGGGGAGGAACAACTCAGAAAAGGAGAGTGAGAATGGCTATACAACATGAAGAACGTAATAAATGTTGCTGAATTGTATATGGAGAAATGGTTGAGTTGGTGTACGTTCAGCTGTGTATATTCTCAACAACAAAAAAGAAAATAAATTATCAAATAAAACTGGCATTAACTAAAACAGTGAGAGAGAGAGAACAAGCAAATAGCACTGGTTCAGGAAGTCTAGAGCAATAATTAGAAAGAAAATTCCAGGCCCTTCTTTGGTGCAAATTATGTAGGCAGAACGAGCTCATGACAACAACTATGGGCATCCACTTCCTAAGGAGCTGACCAGCCCTCGCAGCTGATGATGAAGGGACTGGAATCCTACAACTCCTTCTGCCCTCCCCTGGAGACATGGAGAAAGCTGGGAAGTCTGAGAACTGCTTGCTTCCTTGGTTTGGCTTCAGGTCTGCCTGGCAGGAAGTAGAGGGGAGAGGTCCCGGGTGATAACCGGGCCACATTCCAGATGGAGGCAGGCTTTCCTCTTCCGGCCAGTAGTCATAGAGGGCTGAGTTGATGGTGGGAAGCCAGTACACAGATACTCCCTAAGAAGTCAGAGGAACTAGGTGGTGGGAGGTGGCTTTGCCAGCCTTAAGACACCATTCACTCCTGGGGCATTTGCAGGTTAAATTTAGGCCAGCGGGCTCTGGCCAATGCTCTGATCTCTAAGGCCAGTAGTCCAGCCCCTGCTCCTACAAGCCCAGTTTTTCTTAGAGTTTCTGTGGACCATCACCATCCTGCTCTTCCGTCTGGCTTTTGCTTCAAGTTCAGACTTAAGAGCCTCATAGAAATACTCCTGAAGCTCCCCCGACTCTTCCTTGGAAACAAGGTTTGCCTGTGTCTTGGCTCACATTCCTGGTGAATAAGAGTGGTCCATTTTTCATGCAACAGAGTCACCCTCACACCAGAGATGGTCCTATTAATAGTAATCCTTCTTAGTCCTGCTGAAAAACCAGTGGCTCAGATGTCAGCCTGCACATCTGGAAAATGTTAAGGTGTTATTTGATTAACACATTTACAGCTTGGGCTTTCTGTGAACGACATGGAAGGCAGTGTGTGTGGTGGGGGGAGAGATGGGGAGGGGAGGAAAGGAAGGAAGCAGTTGCCTTCTCTGCAGCTACTAGTGAAAGGACTTTTTCTCTCCATTACTGGGATGTCCACTCCTTACAAGAGTGACGGAAGACCACAGGGAGGTCCCAAGATGCCCCTAAATGAGAGATGAGTTAGTTCAGTTCCAGAAAGCCAAGGTTCATTTGTCCTCAGCGTAACACACTCCATGCTTTACAGAGATATTCTTCCCACCAAGCACGATGTCCGCTCTTAGACTACTTTACAGGGCATGCCCAGCTCACACACAGCGGAGATCATGGCCACAGAGTGGCCTGAAACTTCTAGTGTAAACGGTTCTGCTGACAGCAAAAGCAAGGCTGGCTTTAACTCTTTATAATTTAGCTGTATTCCTCTTCAAATAGTTCAGCATCTTGCGTTCAGGTCTGGCCAACCAGTGATGACTGAGCAAAAATTAATCCCCACTACGGATCCCATTTAGGAAAAAGAAAAAAAAAGTTGTCAAGTCAATTCCGAATCATGCCAGAGTAGAACTGTGTTCCACACGGTTTGCAGTGGATGATTTTTTGGAAGTGGACAACAGGCTTTTTTTCTGAGGAGACTTTGGGATCTGGGTGGACCTGAACCTCCAACCTTTGGTTAGAGTTGAATACTTAACTGCTTGTACTGCCCAGGGACTTCTATGGATATGTTGTGGGGGAAGCCAGGAGGAAAGGAAAAATAGCAACAGAATCTTTTAAGATTTACTCTTAGTCCATAGATAATTCTGTAAATCTGAACAGTTGATGAGTGTCTGCTTC
Organism: Chrysochloris asiatica; assembly: GCF_000296735.1. Lineage (NCBI taxonomy): Eukaryota > Metazoa > Chordata > Mammalia > Afrosoricida > Chrysochloridae > Chrysochloris > Chrysochloris asiatica. The sequence continues at coordinate 3,400,357 of NW_006408587.1, forward strand.
TACCCACAGGAGACACGCACCATGTCTCCCCACAAAGGCATCACACTGCTCAGAATGAGCGGAGTTCCACAGCGTGAACACAGAAGGTTACTTGTAAATGGCAGAGGCAAGCGTCTTGAATAAGCACAGATGTTAACTAGAAAACCAGTCACCAGAAGCCCCGGGCCACTTGGATCTGCTCTGGAAATGGACATATACACACACTCCACACACTGTCGTCAAAGTGTCATCCACTTCAGAACTTTACTCTGTAAGTGTATTGCTGAACTTCCCTTTTGCCCTTTAATATGAAAGCCGCTGGGAGTTTTACAAGATTCGCAAAAAACGAAGTAAGTCACGTGTCTGCACTCAACTTCCCACTCTCTCTCTAGCAGGAAGGGGCTCCACAGGTACAGCACACCATGCAGTCTCTGAAATCCCTTCTCCAGACTCAGGCCTCAACAAGGAACCCTCTCTTTTCATACTAGAAAGAAAAGGAAAGTAAGATAGGTCAGTAGGCTCAGCTTACCCTGACCAGAGTGTGTGCTTCAAACGTCCTCAGTCAGAATTGCCTCTTTTTCCAGACAGATTCCTGCACACTGGCTCAGGCTGGACAAATTCCTTCCAAGTCTCTTAACTGAAGACTGTGATGTCACAGTAGGCCCTCCCTCTGTTCCCTAAAAGGCCATTCACACAAAGAGGGACTTTAACCTCCTTCAAAGAAGCCAGGCCCCTCCCAAGCTGTCCAGAGCCTGGAGGGCAGTGGCTGTCCCAGGCAGAGGCAGCTGTTATTGGCTTCCAAGGGGGCCCCCAGGGCTGAGTGGGGAAGGCAGCACAGATGGGTATGCAGAGGAACTAGTTCCTACTGCCTTCTTGGAAATTCAGAGATGGAATTTAGGACAGACATGGAATTAGCATCTCAGTGTGGCAGCAAAAAAATCTAAAAGATTCTAAAGAAATCTCATCAGGACAGCTTATATATGTGTGTATGTGTAGCGCTGTGGGTTAATGCGCTGTACTGCAAAGTCGTTTGAACTGCAAGGTCGGCTCATCAGCTGCTCCTCGAAAACCCTATACAGGGTCACTATGGGTTGGAACCAAATCAACAGCACTTCACAACAACAACAACTTCTCCAAGACAGATTTCTTTATTCCTCTGGAAGTCCATTCTTTGCCAATTCAAAGGCATCAATTCTTCGGTCTTTCTTATTCACTCTCCAATTTTCACAAGCATATGATTAAAATACCATAGCTTAGATCAGGGGCACTGGAGCTCCAGTAGCATAGCGGTTACGAATTGGGCTGTGAACCGCAAGGTCAGCAGTTCGAAACTACCAGCTGCTCTGCGGGAGAAAGAGGAGGCGTTCTGCTCCCGTAAAGATTAATAGCCTCGGAAACCTGTGCAGGGTCGCTATGAGTCGGAATCGACTCCACGGCATACAACAACAACAACAACATAGTCCTCAAAGTGCCATCTTTGCTCTTTAACATTTTACAAGAGACCTTTTGCAGCAGATTTGCCTAATGCAATCCGTTGTTTGATTTCTTGACAGCTGCTTCCATGAACATTGATTGTGACTCCAAACAAAATGAAGTCTTGACAACGTCAACCTTTTCTCCATTTATCATGATGTTATTTACTGGTCCATTTGTGAGGATTTTTGTTTTCTTTACTTTAAGGTGCTGTACTGGTAGCGTAGTGGTTACGAATCGGGCTGCGAACCTTAAGGTCAGTGGTTCGAAACTACCAGCCGCTCCGCGGGAGAAAGATGAGGCTTTCTACTCCCGTAAGGATTTACACCCTCGGAAACCCTGTACAGGGTCACTATGGGTCGGAACCGACTCAACAGCACTTAACAACAACAACAACAACAACCCATACTAAAGGCTGTGGTCTTTGATCTTCATTAATATGCATTTCACTTTCAGCAAGCAAGGTTGTGTTATCTGCATATCACAGGGTGTTAACAAACATTTCTCCAATCCTGAAGCTATGTTCTACTTCATATAGTCAAGTGTCTCAGATTATTTATTCAACATATGGATTTAATAAGTATAGTGAAAGGATACAACCCTGATGCACAAAGTACCCTCTTGTTCTGTTCGAACAGCTACCTTTCGGTCTATGTACAAGTTCCTCATGAGCACAATTAAGTGTTCTAGATTTCCCATTCTCCACAATGTTATCTATATAATTTGTTATGACCCACACAGTCTTTAGGTGTCCTGGTGTGGTGTGGTAGGTAAGAACTCACCATAAGGTCAGTTTGAACCTCAAGGTTGAAGTTCAAACTCACCAGCATCTTCTTGGAAACCCTGTAAGTTGGAATCTACTCAAAGGCACTTAACACATAGTCTTTGCATAATCAATAAAACACAGATAACACCTTTCTGGTATTCTCCGCTTTCAGTCAATATCCAGCTGACATCAGCAATGGTCGGCTTCATACCACCTTCTCTTCTGTATCTGGGGTTAAATTTCAGACAGTTTCCTGTTACTGTACTGCTGTAACTATTATCTTCAGTACAATTTTATTTACATGTGATATTTATGATATTGCTCAATAATTTTTGTGTTCTGTCGAATTACCTTTCTTTAGAATGGGTTGGCACAAACATGGATCTCTTCCAGTGAGGTAGTTGTCTTCCAAATATCTTGGTATAGACATGTGAGTGCTTGCAATATTTTATCATTTATTGAAACAACTCAGTTGGTATTCTGTCAATTCCTGGAGCCTTCTGTCTTTTTCCTGCCAATGCCTGCAGTGTAGTTTGAACATCTCTTGTCAGTACCACTGGCTCTTGACTATATGCTACACCTCATGAAATGGCTGAATATTGACCAGTTGTTGTTTTTGTTTGCTTGTTTGCTTGTTTGTTTTGTTTTGGTACAGGGTCCTCTGCCTTGGGAATATCGAGTAGATCCCAACTTTGTCCTCAAATTCCATCTACCTTGGAACTTTGGGGTTACCTGGAAATTTCATGTCATTATCAGCATTCCAGGTCACTTTAGGATTGCTGACTTTTCCCCAGTAAGATTTTGGAGATGATAGAAAGAAATGAAATTTTCAGTCAATGGAATGAGGAGAGAGGACAAACTGCACACATGTCCTTACAGTTGTGTTGGGCTGCCTGGTTTGGGGTCAGGTTGGGAGCAGTTTGTACTGGTTGGTAAAGTGAGGTAAACAGTCCAAAAAGGGAAGCAGAGTTCCTGATCAGAGGCTTGTGACCAGTATGCTGGCCAGCAATGCACATCTGCTGGGACCTGCCACTCAATACTGGTCAAGATAGGATAATCACACACGCTGAGGCCCAGCCAGGCTCTAATGACTTTACAACTAGTTACAACATCTAAATGACATTTTAATACACTGAAATTTAAAAGCATATGGGAGTGTCTCAGTGCAGCCACTGCTTGGTGACTGACTACAAGTCAGCTACTAAGGAATGGGAATTCTGAATGTATGCTGCCCTTTGGAATAACTGGAATATTTTGCTGTATAACCAAAGGCATTTCAAGATGTTACTTAACAATTTCAAGTAAAATGACATGCGAAAAATCCGAAACTAATTGTCCCATTTAGAAATGAAAACCCATGGCTGGACCCTGGATTAATAATGCGCCTTCACCCAAGAGGCAAGAGTGGTATCTGAGGCCCATTTCATAATCACATCTGTCCCTCCACAATATCTGAAAAGGTTTGTAAAAAACAGAAAGATTTTTAATCTGCCACTTTCATAAAATAAATAAAAGCCGTGCATACTTTTAAAATACTTTTTTCAAGTACTTGACATGCTTTTCCAAAAATCAGCTGATGAAAAGCGAATGGGATACCAACAGTTTGAACCCATTGATTCACCATAAGCTGGAGAGTTGACTCATTGACAACTAACAACAACAGGCAAGTTTATAACTTGGAGTCTAGAGATGTAGTGGTTCACGAAACCCACATGCTCACTCACGTGTGCACTCACTTAAACATACATGCACACTCACACACACAGATACACATTCATTCATGTGCACATGCTCACACACACATTAGGAAGAAAAAAAACCAAAAACCCCACACTCCTAACACACACGCTCGCATGCATACATAAACACAACCCTCCGGCTGCAAAAATAAGGTGGAGTTTAGAAAAACACTCTGTGGCAAAGTCACAGTTGGGAATCCAGAAAGGTGGTTCCTATTCAGAGGCATAAAAGAAATTAAATGCGGATGCTAGATTTGGTTGTAAAGGGAATAAGTTGAGACATCCAACACAGGATGGCAGGGAAGTCTCCTGCAGAAATGACCAACGAGAATCTTGGTGCCAGTCTTCTTATCACCTCCTAAGCACTGAATCTGAGCTTGCAGTGGGTTTTCTGAGCTTATGGAATAAAAGCTGGACTGTTACTTGAATTCTCAACTGTTATTTGAGTTGTATCCTGATCTATTTAGTCTTTGAGGGTACCTTACTCTGAGGGAAATGATTTTTATTGTTGTTAGGTGCTATCTAGTCAGTACTAACACATAGAGACCCTATACACAACAGAATGAAACACTGCCCGGTCCTGTGCCAACCTCACAATTATTGCTAAGTTTGAGCCTATTGCTACTGCCACTGTGCCAGTCCACCTGGTTAAGGGTCCTCCTCTTTTTCGCTGACCCTCCACTTTACCAAGCATGATGTCCTTTTCCAGGAACTGGTCCCTCTTAATAATACGTCCAAAGTATGAGAGACGAAGTCTGGCGATCCTAGCTTCCAAGGAGCATTCTGGCTGTACTCTTCCAAGACAGACTTGTTTGTTTTTCTGCCTATGGTATTTTAAAAATTCTCCTCCAACACCACAACTCAAAAGCATCAATTCTTCTATGTTCTTCCTTATTCACTCTCCAGCTTTCACATGCATATGAGGTTATTGAAAAGGTCATGGCTTGGGTCAGGTGCATCTCAGTCCTCAAGCTGATTATCTTTGCCTAATGCAATACATCCATGAGTACTGGTGGCTGATTTGAGCAAAATGAAGTCTTTGACAACTTCAATGTTTTCTCCATTTATGTTGATGTTGTTTATTCGTCCAGTGGTGAGGACTTGTTTTCTTTACACTGAGGTGCAACCCATACCGAAGGCTGTGGACTTTGATATTCATCAGTAAGTATTTAAGCTCAGCAAGCAAGGTTGTTATCATCCGCACATGGCAGATTATAAAAGACTCTTCTTCCTGTCCTGATGACACATTCTTCTCCATATAATCCAACTTCTCAGATTATTTGCTCAGCAACAGACTGAATAAGTATGGTGAAAGAATACAACCCTGGCACACACCTTTCCTAATTTTAAACCATTAGGTGTTTCCTCGTTCTGTTTGATCAATGCCTCTTGGTCTATGTACAGACATCTCATAATCACAAGGAAGTGTTCCGGAATACTTATTCTCTGCAATGTTGTCCATAGTTTGTCATGATCCACACAATCGAAAGTGTTTGCATTGTTGATAAACCACAGGTAAACATCTTTCTTGTATTCTCTGCTTTCAGCCAAGATCCATCAGCAACTATATTCCTTGTTCCCAGGCCTCTTCTAAATCCGGCTTGAACCTCTGGAAGTTCTCTGTCAATGTATGAATGTAGGCATTTTTGTATTATCCTTAGCAAAATTTTACTTGCATGCAATATTAATAATATTGTCTGATGATTTCTGAATTCCATTGGGTCACCTCTCTTTGGAATGCAGACAAATATTGATCTTTTCCAGTCTTCCAAATTTCTTGGCATAGATGAGTGAGTGCCTCCAGAGATTCATTAGTTTGTTGAAAAACTTCAATTTGTATTACATCAACTCTTGGTGCCTTGTTCTTTGCCAATGCCTTAAATGCACCTTGGATTTCTTCCTTTGATATCATTGGCTCTTGGTCATATGCTACCTCTTGAAATGACTGAACATCAACCATTTCTTTTTGGTACAGCGATTGTGTTATTCCTTCTTTTTTTTTTTTTTAATGCGTTCTGTATCACTCAATAGTTTGCCCATGTTGTTGTTGTTAGGTGCCATCGAGTTGGTACCAACTCATAGCGACCTTACGCACAGCAGAACGAAACACTGCCCAATCTGGGGCCAACCTCACTACTTGAGTCCACTGATGATGCCACTTTGCCCATAGAATCCTTCAATTATCGTAAGGTGAGGCTTGAATTTTTTCTTCCATTTTTGCAGCCTGATAAATGCTGAGTGTTTTCTTTTCCTTTTGGTTTTCTAACTCCAGGTCTCTGCATATTTCATTATCATATTCAACTTCGTCTTCTTGAGCTACCTTTGAAACTTTCTATTCAGCTCCTATACCTCCTTACTTCTTCCATTTGCTTTAGCATCCCTATGCCGAAAAGCAAGGTTCAGAGTCTCTTCTGACATCCATTTCGGTCTTTTCCTTCTTTCTTGTCTTTTAAATGACATTGTGCTTTCTTCCTGTATGATGTTCTTAATGTCATCCCACAACTCTCTGGTTTTCAGCCTTTAGTGCCTAATGTATCAAATTTGTTCTTCAAATGATCTCTAAATTCAGGTGGGATATGTACAGGGCCACATTTTGGCTCTCGTGGACTTGTTTTACTTTTCTTCACCTTCAGCCTGTACTTGCATATGAGCAATTGAGGGTCTGTTCCACAGTCTGTCCCTGGCCTTGTTTTGGCTAATGATAGGGAGCTTTCCTGCCGTCTCTTCCCACAGGTGCTCCATCTGGTGAGATCCATGTGTACAACCCTCTGTATGTTGTTTACAAAAGGTATTTGCATTGAACTAGTCATTGGTCTTGCAAAATTCTATCATGCGGTCTTTTCTATCACTGTGACCATATTTTCCAACTATTGATCCTTCCTCTTTGTTTTCAAAGTTTGCATTACAGTTGCCAGTAATTGTCAGCACATCTTGATTGCATGTTTGATCAATTTCAGACTGAAGAAGTTGGTAGAATTCATCAATTTCATCATCACTAGCTTTAGTGATTGGTGCATAAATTTAAACAATAATAGTGTTAACAATTCATACATTCCATGTTCTGATTATTAATGGATGTTTACAGCTGTTTCTCTTCAGTTTGAGTTGTTTCCCACAAATGAAGGTCCCATTTGTGTCATCACAGTCAACTTTACTTTGAGGAGTCAGCAATTCCTCAGTAGTATTTTGACTGCCTTCCAACCTGATGGCTCATCTCCCGGCACTATATTTGTCAATATTCTGGTGCTCTTCATCATGTTTCAATATTCAATAATCTGGTGCTGACAGTGTTACAATGCTATTCGTAAGATTTTCAGTGACTAAAATTCGGAAGTAGTCCATCTCTCCTTGTTCCTAGTCTGTCTGCGTCTCTAAGCTCAGATGAAACCTGTCCACAGTGGGTGACCCTGCTGGTATTTAAAATGCCCTTGGCATAGCCTCCAGAATCACAGCAGCACACAAGCCACCACAGTATGACAAACTGATAGAAAAGTTGTTGTTGTTAAGTGCCATCGAGTTGGTTCTGACCCACAGCGACCCTGTATAGGGCTTCTGAGGAGAGACTGGTAAGCTTGAACCACCGACCTTGCAGTTCAAACAGCTTTGCAGTCTGGCGTATTAACCCACAGCACCACACCAGGACTCTGACAGAAAAGTGGAATCGGGGAAATGAAGCTATTTGAAATTTGGCCCAGATTGGCCAAGCAGCAAAGTATAATGTATAAGGTCCCCGCAGTTGTGGTTTGAAGGAAACTGATATTATTATGATCATCATTCGGTAAATATGCATTGCACACTTATGATTTGCCAGGTTTGTGTTACGCACTCTGAACTGTCTCCTCTCCCATCACAGCCAGCAGGAGGAGTCTTACCCACTCCACAAAAGGACAAGACAGGAGGTCATGAAAACCCAGACTTCCCCAGGGCCACACTTAGAAGAGGAAGAGAACTCCAGCTAGAATCCCATGAGGGGCAGAGGTTTTTGTCTGGAATACACACTAGGCAGGTTAGGAGGAAACAAACCCAGGAAATGGGCTGTGATCGTAGTTGGTAGTTCAGTGTGAATGAACAAGTTTGCTGGGGTCAGATTAAGTTGGCTTCAAACAGGTGAAACCTACCTAGCCTTCAGCCTAGAAATGCGGGGGAAGCTCTAGGTTTGCAGACTTCCAAACTGCCACCAAAGCCCTAATCAAGGTCAACTTGGGCTTCAGCAACCTCTGACTCTCTTTCTAAATGATCATTCTCAAGCCACCTCCTCCCCAGGTACCCCAGGCATGTCCAGTCTCACTTTACCTTTCAGATCCCTCCTCCAGGTCTCACCCCCAAAGGTTAGTATCTCCCCCACATACAGCCAAAGTTTAAAGCAATTTACACCTAGATGTGAATACAAAGGGAAAGTTTACAGTTTAAAATAGGAGCTTGTTTACCCAAAGGAGCCTCTAATTGGAGCAAAATGTAGGAAACTAAGAAACACCCAATAATTTATAAAAGGAGAATGAAGTCCTGGTATGGCGCTGTGGGTTAATGTACTGGGCTGCAAAGTGGGTTTGAACCTCAAGGTCAGTGGTTCAAGTTCGCCAACTGCTCCTTGGGAACCTTATACAGGGTCTCTATGGGTCGGAACCGACTTAACAACAACAAAGGAGAAGGCCTGGCTCTGGGCATCATGATCTCATAGACTAAAGAGAGCCATTATTCTACAGATAAAGACATAGTCCTTGCTCCCAAGCCCTTATCCATTTCCTTGCACTCTGTGGTCTCCCAGTCTACCCTCTGACTCCCAAAACTGCTCAAAAGGCAGACTTTAAAAGGGAGGAGGCCCTGGAGCCCTAACAGATTATGTTTCAGATGAAAAGGGCTACAGTGCCCCTTCCCACCCCCCGACCCCCCATGCACTCCGTTTTGCCCAAGCCTGTTTTGAGTCCCTCAAAGGTACTTCCGTGGGTTTGCCACCTGAGACACAACTCAGATAAGGATCTCCTGTGGAACACTGGTGTCTCTGTGGTGCATGGTGGAGAGCAGAGCTTTAGAAGAAATGCATTTGCAATACTGGCTACAACAGTGATAGGAATCAGCATCTGGAATTTTTAATTTGCTTATCCAATGGAATGCTACAGCCTTTGGAGAGGGTATTTATCATAATTGCATGACAATCTGGAAGTATGCTACAGAATACTAATGTTGTTGGTAGGTGTCCTCAAGTTCAGACTCATAGAGTTCAGACTCATAGAGT